>NC_050079.1:21543406-21598406 GCF_009764565.3 Dermochelys coriacea
CTCACAATTCACTTTTCTTAAGTGTTCAAGCTAGCAAAGATGGTTTGCTGAAATATTAACAAATCCAAATCAAAAGGGCAACATAATACAAAATTATTGAACATATGAATGAATATGAATGGGAAATGTTTTAGAATACTTGCCCATCTCTAACAGGTTTCAGAGTAGCAGCCGTGTTAGTCTGTATTCACAAAAAGAAAAGGAGTACTTGTGGCACCTTAGAGACTAACAAATTTATTTGAGCATAAGCTTTCATGAGCTCACGAAAGTACAGCTCATGAAAGCTTATGCTCAAATAAATTTGTTAGTCTCTAAGGTGCCACAAGTACTCCTTTTCTTTTTGCCCATCTCTAAAGTTTTTGTTTGGGTTTCACTGAATCTAGACTCTTTGTAGGGGCCAATAGCAGCACTGTTATCCCTCCCAGACCTATTTGTGTTGAAGGACATACATTTTAAGCAAGACTTGGATTTACTATTGGTCCTTTTACCTTGACATAATTGCCACTGAGCAGATTAGCACATTCTAGCTATCCACGTTCTACTGGATTTGTATTTAATTTTGGTGCCCCCTTGTCCTTCTCTAGGTACACACTAAAACATTCACCTAGCCACAGATTTTTTCAGAGCTGCTGAGCACCCTCAACTCCAGCTGACTTGAATGGAAGTTGAGATGCTCAGCACCTCTGAAAATCAGACCCAGTGGCTGATGCCACCAATTGAGATTGTAATTTGCATAATTGATAAAGAATGCAACTGTGCTTTTCTTAGTATCCTCATACAGAATTTTCCTTTTCTTTACCACATCCACTTAGCAATGATCCTGCCAGATAGGGTGCAACATTGTCTTTAGGAAAAGAAGCCTCCCTGCCCCACTAGGCCACACTGCAGTAGCTGTTGAATCCAGTTTGTCTTCTTTCCAAAGTAAATGAACACTGATTCTGATCAACAAATGATGATGATTGTTAGTGTGGGTTTAACCACACCTTATATAAGTTACCCAAACTCCTTGGATATGCAACATTAGGCAGGCAGTTTCATCAGATCAGGTGACATTTTTGGCTCATTTTTACAGTGTGAAACATTGCCCCAGGCTCAGTAATGGATCTTATACAAGGTTAGGCAATAGGCAAGCAACCTAGACAATCTGAAAAAAAATATTGCAATCAAATAATAGGAGACCCTAAACTATTTCACTTGACACTTGCATGGTTGAGGTGTGTGTTAGAAGCAGTGTGGACTGAGCACAGGACTGAGAGTTCTAGTCCTCGCTCCACTAGTAACACATTGTGAGTGACATTCTCGAGAAATGCATAGTGCTCAAGTAATCAGGCTTCATCTAGCTATCTGTGCGCCAGAGTAGCAGACACTGTCATTCCCTGCCTCTTATTCAGGGTTTGCAGCCACAAGATCTGTGTAAGAGTGGATTCAGTGATCTCCTCCTGACCAGTCCTCACTGCTTCCCTCTGTGACACATGTTCACCTCCTGAAGGCTCAGGGGTACAGAATGAGCTATTGTGCTCATGGGTTTCTGTGAAGCACTTCGGATGAATTTGCATTAGGTGAATTTCATCTTGTGTATGTCTAGGCAGGACAGGTAACCTCACAGTGTATATTTTCCATTTGTAGCATGTGGATAATTATACTTATCTACCCCACATGGGTGTTGTGATGACTAATTAGTTAATGTCTGTTCAGCACTTTTATCATACACAGCGCTATATAAATACTAAGCAGTTTTTGCTGTAATTATTATTATTTCTTATTATTTGTTGCTCTTTAAATAAAGGACTTTGATGATTCAATGGGAGTTTTGCCTCCATAAGCATGGCATGATTGGTTCCTAGACTTAAGTGTTTCAAACGAGGGCTTATATTTTTATAGTGAATAACATAGTTTTATGCTAATATCAGTTGATTAGTAAACCTATTTGAAAAGTAACACTTTTATGCATGCATGGCAATCTCAAAATCAGTCCAATTCAAAATGTTTTAGTTCAGAATATCCCTCAAGTGACACACTGAAGAAATCTATTGGCATAATGTAGTAATAAACCATAATATATTGTATATTAGTTGACTATTAGTGCATGCTTTGGGTGTGTTGTGAGCATTAGAAAAGGCTCAGTTGGCCAGTGGGAAAATGACTTGAGACATCAGTGGCTGAATTAGAGCCATGTGAAATTCAATAATGTGCTGTTCATGTCAAACTTTTTTCCTTTGGAGCTAGGTATGAGCTAGATGCCAAGGCACCCAGACAGAGGCAGTGTGCGCATGCCCAGGGGCAGATTTTTAGGTACCTAAGAAACTTTCAGCACCTACAGGGTTAGGTGGCAGCCTCGCAGGGGTTTTGAGGATCCAGATTTTGGATTTATGCAATAAGTGGTAGTTAAGCACCTAAATCCCTTTGGGGCTGTACCCCTGAGTTTCATATACTTTGCTGTGGCTACGATAAGTCTACTCAGGTTCACACATGCATTGTGAGCCTTGGCAGAGTTTCACTTGGCTTTGAGTTTCTGAAGAAATTTCTAAGCAAAGACATACTTGAGTCTGAGAATCCTACCTTTTACACTAGGGAACTCAAATACAGTAAACCCAGACCTCTAGCTTTCTTGTATCCCCAGCATGTACTCAGCTTGTCCCTCAGTGTCTTCTCTGGAGTGGACTCTCCACTGCTTCCATTTGGAGAGCTCTCCGCTCCCACTTGGAGAAGGGCCCAGTCCTCAGTCTCCTCCATAACATGGTCCTCCTATCCAAGAGTACTGTGGAGCCCTCTTCAGAGAGTCTGAGCTCAACATGGGGGGGAAGGAGTGGAGACCGGGTAGGCCAGGCCAAGGGGTAGATGAGTTAGGGGCACTGTTGGGCCCATTTGCACATCATCCTGGCCTACTGAGAATCCCAGGAAAAGGTAATGCAGCTTAAGGGTGTACTGTGTTTACCCTGAAGCCTCCCCTCGGGGTCCAGAGGTTGGTGCAGCCAGGGGAAGATCCCTGATAGCGTGGCTCCAACTGGGTAATGCTGCTATGTACGTCAGAGCTGGAGTTAAGGCATGGGGCCTCTGTGAGAATGACCCTGACTTACTTTGTGGATTTCTGGTGATCTGCAGGCTTGTCTGTTAGGGCCAAATAATGTACCCCCTAGTCAATGATGTGATGTGACTAAATAGCCACTGGGGAATCCTCTTGGGTATTTCCTTCCTTTCGGCCTTTCCGATGGTGTTTTTTTGTTTTTTGTTTTTTGTTTTTTGTTTTGTGGTAAGGGATGATCTGGTCCACGGAACAAGCGTGAATAACTTTGTGATGGCTTTATTTTGTCTGAGTTACCTAGCCTGGAAGGGGTGAGTTTCAGGCTGTTATGCCTGTTGCTTTCTGAGGCTTTTGTGGTTCAGAACCAGCTTGGGGGAAAGATTACTCTTCTCTTTGGGGGGGTTACTTTGAAAAATATATTTATGGAGTGAGTCTGCTGGGGAGGCAGGGTTTGGATCAGTCAAGAGTGACATGGTCCCAGTAAGACTGTATGGAGATGCATATCTGAGTTATTTGGCAAAACTCCTATGAGTTTCCACACAGGAATGGGGCCAGTATTACACAGCTATTAGGTGAATATCAACTTAAAAGTGATTCTGTCTGAATAATTCTAAATTAAATTGCTAGTTAAGTACACTTAGGATATTTATTTTTAAGAGTGACCAAAGTCTATTCCTCTAGCTGTCCATGCGTACATGCTCTCTGCAATACTTACCTTATGATTTTCACATGAAGTCACCTATGCATTATGCCTGGCAGCTATACAGATATCCATTTATGGGATCCAGAATCTGTTTGTTAGTGTTTTAGTACCTTGTTGCTATTAAGGTCAGTCAATTTAAGTTCCAACTATATGAAGTTAAATTTCAAAAGCATTTTTATAAACTTAAGTTAAAAACTAAAAAAAAAAAGTTTGCTTAAAATCTGTTGTAAAGGTGGGTGAAATCCTGGCCCCATTAAAGTAAATCGGAGTTTTACCATTGATGTCAATGGAGCCAAGATTTCACCCTCTATATTTTGAAGTATTAGCATTATTTCTACCACTTACACAGTAGAGAGATTATATATTTTATTTTTTTATTTCAGTAATACCTGCAAAAACCTGTTTAAAACAACAAATGCATGAATGTGTTATCCATAGGGAAACAGTTTCAGGCTGTGAATATCCGTTTCAGTTCATACATGAGATTGTAGCATGCAAAAATTTATCAGGATAGTACTATTGGTACCCCAGTAAGTGAGTGTGAGTGAAGGTTGCTTTGGCTTGGGAAATAAGCATTAAAATGAAAGCCAACACCTCTCCCCCACTGAGTTATAAAAGATGATTTATGTGATTATTGTCTGTCTGTACAATAAGATAAGGAGATTCTCCAATGGCAGAAGATGTATGCAAGAAATTGAATATTATTTGCCTGTATCTCTTCTGTAATTCTTCAGCAATTTTTAGCGAACCAATCCCAGAATTTCTTCAGTGAACATAGTTGGGGAAAAAAAGTGATCCATTTTCAGTTTAAGAGAAAATACCCTGTAATCGGCTGAATTGCTATTATAGAAAGTTTATTATTATGGGTATATAAACTAGCTGGGGGCTTAACACTGAGCAGCTGGATAATTGAGCTAGCTCCTGGATCCAATTAAAAAAATCTATGTTGTGCCCACAGTAGGGGAATGGTCATAGCTGAGAAACTACTATATATTAGATTCTAACACACCTGTGGCATGTTCACTGTTATAAACAGTATGGGTTATAGAGCATTAAATCCTCTCATTATTGCCTTATATAAGACAGACACTTCAAGCAGTTCCACATTTATCTGAGATTACCAGTTAAACTCATTAAAAAGCATCTATGACTTGCTCACTCAATTGGATGTTGTCAGGATTTTAGTGTACTTCACCATCTACTACAGTATCTTTGATTAGTGAAATTATACTTTTTGGGAAGACTTTCTCTAACTTAATTATGATTCTTTGTAAAGTCAGTATATTTTATGATTTGGGGTATTTTTCAACTATTATACCATGTGTCAATCTAAAATAAAACCTGTGTTTTGGGCTTTTTTGTTTTTGTTTGTTTATTTTTAGATTTTTTTGTTTTATTTTTGGGGGTGGGGATTGGAAGAAATGCATCATAAATATTTTGGGCTTTAGCGAAGTTCAGTCTCTGACAGCGGTCACAAATTATTGTACCATGCTATTGGTTACTGGTGAAATACATTGTTTGGAAATCTCTATCATTAATATTTCCTTTTAATTTATATCAAACTAATGAACAAGAAAACTTAGACTCAAAACCTGGTAACTCTGTCTCACTGCTACTCTCATCTTCTCTTTCTGATTCTTTCCATATGTTTATTGCACTCGATGCATCTTGCCTCAAATTTGTGCCCAGTCCTGAAAATAGGTACACATGTGAGTAACCTTACTCAGGTCAGTAGTCCCACTGAACTCAGTGGGGCTATTTGCATGAGTAAAGCTACTCACATGGCTAAGTTGTGTTTGCAGGCCCAGGGTCGTAAGTTGTAAGCTGTCCAGGACAGGGACTGTCTCATATTGGGAGGTTGTTCTGTGCCTCACCACAGTGAAGCCCAGTCCTAACTGAGATATCTAGACACCACTGTAATACAAATAATAATAGTAGTTAACATCATTTTTCTCCACAAATCAATCAAAGAAATGAAGGCAGCAGACATAACGAATATGCTTGTCTTTTTATATATATAAACTATATATATAGTTGTTTGCTGAAATATTTAACCATTGTTGCAACAATCATCAATATTAATACTTATCAGAAACATGTTAACCAAGCCAGCAGGTAAAACATCTGTTAAAAAGAAGTAGGAAAAGAGGAATAATAGGCTTGTGGAATATTAATACTGTCCAGATATTTATTATTAAGCACTTATTTTGTCTGTGTTTATTTTTAATAATCAGCTGTAATATTACTTTGCAAAAACCTGTAATTGCTTCTTAATTTCAAATCCCAGTTCTTTTGTGCTGTATACAAAGGTAGTATATTTCTGTACTTATTGTTCACAGCACTCTGTGTAAAAAATCATGTTCATTTCAAGAAGCTGTTATGGTATTGATTCTGGTAAAGACTTCCATTAACTGACCAATCTAAATCTCATAAGTGATGTCAGGATAGTTATGCATTTGCTTGGTTCAAGTATTCAGCCATTATGTTAGAATGCAGGCAGTGTCTGAATATGGCTGTTAAATTATTTCTAAATACTGAACCAGAACAGCTTAACAGTTCTGCAGTTTGAGACTGACACAAAAATGACAATCTGCCACCTCTTTGTTTTTTAAATATTAACGTTGTATTGGGATAGTATTTTTGGAGTAAAAACCTGTGGCACGAGAGGATAAGTGACATAAACAAAGGCAGCTGGGCTGCATGAAATAATGGAACAATAAGGCCCTTACAGCCGTTCTCATCACTCCAGTATGTTAATTAGCATTCTGTTGTGGCCGCAACACTGAAAACATGTAATCTGTATTGGTGTACTGTACAGCTGTGAACACACATTCGTTTTTGTTAGTCCCTAGAGTTAGTCTTGCCATTGGCATATGTGTGTGGGCCAAAAGTCAAACTATCACCACTAAAATAGCATACTACAGAAGCAAAATATACTTTCCCTTTTCTTCTTTTTTTTTTCATGGTAACCTGTTATGTAATCTGGTGGTACAGCATCTGTCTCACTTTCATTCGCCCCCCTCGGCCCCAGATACATTTAAGGGCAACATAATCATTTGAGATAAATGATTCAGGCAGTAAATGTGCTATAAATAATCCAGTTAAAAAATAAATTGTATTCCTAAATAGAATGTTAAAAAAATCCTCCTATATTGGTATATATTGGTATATCATATAAGTTTTTGTGGTGAAAGCTAATTCATAAAATTAAGGTCTAGAAAAGAAAAAGGGGTATATCTGGGGGAAAGAAAGTTGAGAGAATAATGTACAGTGCATTGATGAATACTATTGCATCAGCACGGGACTTGTATTTTATTTTGATGCAAGCACATCAAATAATCAACATAAATAATTAAGAAAAAGGTGAAAAGATATAACATTCTTATCCACTTTTGGAGAGTTTTCAGTAAAGTCAGAATCCCAACCTACTATGTCCGTGATAAACTTTATTTGTCAGAAGCTGGAGTTGGTTATGTGATGGAGATTTGATGGGCGTTCATTCAGCCTTTGAAGTGGCTTGAATTTCTCTGTAACACTTCTGAAATCTGTAAGTACACTTAACTCTTCTTTTCGAAATATTTACCTTGGAAACTTTTCTTTTGGAGCATAAAGTAGATTTTGAATTAAGCAATATGATTTCTAGCATTTTCTTTTAAGCGTACATTTACACAGTGGATATTTAGTTGTCAGTGCTGTTTGCCAGCCTCCATTTATTACTGCATTGTGAGATCTTGGTGTTCAAAATGAGACTAGGAAAATTTTTCTTAGAAAATAACTTGCAGTGCTCTTGGGTGAATACATCCTTTATCCATACTCAGATGATAAGAGTGAAGATTTAGCTCATATTTCTACACTAATCTACTTCAAACTTGATCTTGAAAAATTACCCTCATTGCACAAAGAAAATGCAGCATTTAAGTCACCATGCTGATCAAATTTTGTTCTGCTTTTTTGACTGTGGAGGGAACAAATTGTTTGGTGATTCTGTGATGTGAACCAGTGTCCACTAGGGAATGGAGTGAGGATTTTTTTAAAAAAAATCTCTCCCGTCATTTTTAACTCAAGTAGAATATAACTCTGTAATGAGGCAGTCAGATATATTATTGTAATATTGTATTATATGCAAGGTATAAAAGTTACACAAACATTTAGCCTGATACTTATGCTGCTATTATTTGATTATGTGATTATTAGATTTCGTATATTATTATTACTTTTATTTATGGAAAGAAAAAAATCAGGAATGGCTCTTAAAAAATCAGCAGTTATAAAATGCACTCTGTCATTAAAAAAGAATAAGAATAAAAATAAATGTTAGTATCTCTCTTCAAATTTTTCTTCAGAGTGGTAAAAGTATATAATTAATAGAAGAATTTTAGCTCCAGATGTGGCTATACTATAATAGAGCCTTATAAATGCTACAGAAAGAAAAATTGCTTGGAACGAATGAGAACCAAATCAAGAGCACACCTGGGTTTGACAAAGATTGCATTTACTGACTGCTGTGCTATCACATTACAGAGAAAGACCAAGTCTTTGGGAGCAGCTGTAGAGAAAGGCCTGGCAAATCTGCATGCAAATAGCAGCACATTGTTAACTTAATCAGATGCTGAGGAAAAGATGTGCCAGACCATGAGGATGATCTATAAACAAGTACAGAGTCCAGAGAGATTGTGAGGGCTAGGCAGATTGAAAAGGTATACCACAAGGGTTCTGTCCTTGGGTCATATTCTCTTCTTTTATGTTGTCGGAATGTTACTGCCATTCAATCTATCATAATGTTTGTTATACCTCATTGTAGTAAATTTGTCAAATAGTGCTTGATTTATTCTTTGCAAAGATATAAATAATTTCTTATTAGTTCAGGAGTTTGGTAGCTCTTTGTTCTATAGTGGTATAGATATGGGTATTTTCTGAAGGAAACCGTGTATGACTCCATAACTCCAGTTAAATAATATTAGTGTTTAAATGTCTGGGTATATTGAACTAAGAAATAGTGCAACACACTATATAAAAGAGAAAAAAAAAGAAAGTAGCTTTCTATAGAGTGAAGTACCTTGATTAAATCCTTCCTTAAGAAAAAGTTGAAGACACCTGCTATTCGTATTATATATTAATGCTAATGGGAATATATGTTTAAAGTCTACTCCATCTTTAAGTCTAATATCATAAAAAAATAAAGAAGTAATACTGTTTAATCACCCACAGCTTAATAGTGCCTTAGTTGTTTACTGCCATTGCACTAATTGCTCTGTACTAATGTGTTTTTGTGTGATTTCCAGTAGTGCTAAAAGAACTGAGATCCATAACCAATTAAATATAGTGTTTTTATGTTTAAAATATGTCTGTTGTAGAGTAGCAAATGAACAGAAGTATTTTAAAAAAAAACAAGAAAGATTTGCCATAAGCATAGCTGCAGAGGAATAGGTAATTTTTATTGCATATTTTGCACAGTGACAATGGATAAACTAATAGACTAAAGGGCAAGCTAAAGAAACCTAAGTATTTTATACTGTGGGCCAGATTCTTCTCTCAGACTGGTATAAATCAGGAGTAACTTTATTAAAGACAATGGAGTTACACCATGGTAAATGGGAGGAGAATCAGGCTTTCTATTTCTGCAAATATCCTGACTTTTTATTTTTGGTACTATAACTTTTAAAATTCAAAATACATATACACACTCTCCCCTCCCCCCGCCCCATATATAAATACTTCAGTTAGGTCTGATACAGGGAGAACAATACACAACAAGGAGACAGCAGTATCTAGCACTGTTTTATAGGCAATTCAAGTTCGGGAAGGTGATTTGGATCCCAGGCTACATAGTAGAATTTATGACAGAAATGAGGTACACAAGCTTGTAGGGGAGGAAGCAACACCATTTATATACTGTACCATACCTTGCCAGAGGGTTAATTGAGTAACATTGTTGTTGGTTTCAGAAGAAGCTAACTGCCTGAGATAGGGCACTGAAGTGGAGGCTGTCAGGGTGAGGGAGGTGAGGGGAAATTGGACATAATAGCATTAATAATAATAATTAAAAACTAAGTAACAAAAGAATGCATAAATAATATTTCAGTCTCTTGCTTTTTATTGCAGAATTAATATTCATATGGATGATATCTAAGCTATTCAGTATGATACTAACAAGACAAAAGCCACATTGTAGTGGGTTACATAGTTTATTATAACATGTTTGTTTCTGTGAATTTGGACCAGCTGAAAACAAAACTATTAGTACAACTGAATTTTCTGTTTCCAGGCCTTCCATACAGAGTCCTTTATCAGCCTGGGATCCATACACTTACAGAGCGAGGACACACTTCACCTTATATAGGGGGAGATAATGAGATCAATTAGATTCTCAGCCATTGAACTGTAGACAGCTGTTGGTGCATAATAATCATCATTAGAGATGGGTGAATGTGGGATACGTGATTCACCAGACTACCCACAGGTATTTTGAAAATGCCAGACTTAACTCTTGAGTACTTGAGGCCAACATTTTCTCTGCCATCTCTCCTGGGACTATTGCTCATGAAAAAGGCACATTTCAGAGAATAGACTGGTGAGCTGTTACTCAGGAATGGAGGAAGTTGGGTAGATAAAACTTACCTGTAGGTAGAAAGGAACCTTTCTCTTCAGTGCTACATGAAATTTCTGAACCTGCTAAGCCCATCATTAACCAAAATAATTTAAAACTGTATCAGCTATTCTTCTCGGGTTTTGTTCTATTTTCTGTATGTTCACTACAATTTCTATCATAAAAGTGTATCCCTTTTAAGACTGATTAGATCCTGTCTTGGTGCATCCCAGACTTTCGAGGTCACCAACTAGAAAGGCTTTTTTTCCTGTTTCCTTTTGCTCCAATTTATTAATCCTTACCCTATCTGCCCAGAATATTCTAAACTATATTACAAAGGCCTGATCTGGAATTGCTTTTTGGTTCATGGGCAATTTAACCTCATACATGTTTTGTTTTTAACCTCTGAGTACGCCCATCACCCTTTAAACACTCACTAGTACCTTTAATACATGCAGTCATTGCTCTATGATCTGCACCATTCCTGTATTTTCCTTTTCCTTTTTTAAAGCCTGGTAGACTCTTAGTAATAATTGCTCACACTGTGTAATTTGTATATACAAAAACGGTCTCTAATAGACTCTTTTTTATCCTTGTACATCAGAACGTTCCCCATGTTATGTATCTGTATTTGTGAGTATTTTCTAACTAGGACCCTGTGTGTAGATAGTGAGGGCTGTAAATCAAATAAGATAAATTCAATATATATTAAGTAAGCTTTGGTTCGGTACCATAGGAAAATATTTTTCTTCTTTCACTGGAATTTCCCTTTCATTTTCATCTTTTAAAGTAAACTTAGAAGTACCTTTTCAATGCGACACAATTTAATTTAATTATAGAAAACTTGTTAATACATCGAGGAGTTAAATGGTTAAATCAGCATGGCCTAGATGGAGTAATGAGTATGAGAGAGGGAGTCAGGACTTGTGAATTCTAATCCCAGCTACGCCTGTGACTCATGGTATGTCCCAGGGCCCTTAATCATCTCTATTTTTTTCCTAGGGACAAATCCTCTGCTGATGTGAGTGTAACTCTTATTGAAGTCAGCAGAGGTTCACCTGCTTATGCTAGCAGCAGATTTGGCCCTAATTTGGAAAGTACAGTACTTACGTATCTTGCAGGTTATTGTGAGGATTAATTAGTTAATGTTTGTACAGCATTCTGAATATATAAATTGCTGCATAAATGCTTAGTAATACTACTATTAAGTCCCCATGCATCACTTATTTACTTTTAATATCAGAGCAGACTATGGTTTTTGCTTTTGTGGACTAATAGAGCTAAGAAAGGAAGGAATAATACAGCTTACCATGGATCCAACAACTGGCAAAACAAAGTCTTACTGGCAAAAAATGTTACAAACAATATGTACACAGATAATATTCAGGTGACATCACAGAGTACTGATATACAAATATTTATCTGTTTGCAAAGAGAATCCCAGCTTTAGAGCCCAATCCTGCACACAGTATTCTTGTGAGAACTCTGAGAGTTCTCATGAATAAAGATATTTGCAAGAGTAAAAGTAGGGTTGGGGTCTAATATGGGGAGATTAAATTACCTCTTGACCTTATTGATATATGGCCCAGCTCTCCTTGAGAGGAACAACCCGCAGCTGCAGTTGGGGATCTAGCTGCATCACTGAAGGCCATTATGGGGACTTCCTTACATTTGTTTCCCTGACATTCCTAAAAGCAAACTAAGGACACATATGCTAACAACATGTTGAATACCCAAAGCAGTGTCTAGACAGAACTCAGAGATCCCAATTATAGTCTCTCTCTTTGATTTTGAAGTCTGGATAGCACAGGTTCATTAGAAAAATCTACACAACCATGCTCTATCCTCTGCTCCACACTGACTGACAGCTAACAAAAGTTTCCAATAAAGTTTTTAACTAACCCATGCTATGCTAATTTCAAAGTCTGAATGCCCAATATCGATAACAAAACATTTCCTGGAAAATTTTGTGTATGATTTTGGATACAAACAAAATTAAGAATTCCCCTCTCTGCTTATTAACAATTTGCTCACAGAAGATATGGCAACATTTGGAAAATCAATGGTTAAAGAGGTTCAGGTTGGCTAGGTCAGTGGGGGTTAGTAAATGCTTGATTGTGATTGTTCTTTGGCCATTTTGTCCCTCCAGAGCATGCAAAGAATTCTGTTGTAATGCTGGTGAACAGGTTTCTGCTTTTGAATGAGCTAGTTGAGATTTTGTGTAAGAATTTGCCTGTTACTCTTTCATGTAAAACTGGGACACTTTCATGTTCACATTAGTTTTTAACTTGTGAGACTTCCCTCCCTATTTCGACCAATGTTACCTCCTCCTTGTGCCGTTCAGGCATCACCCTGCATTCAGGCAGTTGCAAGCAATACTGCATAAGTAGGGACTATGCTGACTGCCACATCCCTCAGATGGTGCACCATCTTCCTCCCTGTGCCCTGGCTCTGCTCTATGGATTGTTGGGAGTGAGGAAGGAGCACATCCTGCCATTGACTGGCCGCCTTATCCCTGTCCACTGTGTCCGTACTTTAGGGCCAGATCGCAGATTAAGTTACTAGTGTACATGTTGTGGCTGTCAACTGGTACCTAGAAATTGCCGAGAAAGTGAGCAATTGGCAAAATCTCCCCTCCTGAAGCTGGATAAACACAGTGTGTGCCCTACACATTTTACCAGCTGTGACTGAAACTGGGGTCTTTGTGGCCCATAGGCAGCTGCTTTACCAGAAAGCCAAAAGAGAATCTTCCTGTGGCTCAGCCAGTTGCAGCTGAGCTAAGCTCCTGTCAGCTGGAAGTCGCTTTTTGAACATATCTTACTCCAAAGTAAAGCTGCTTCCATAAAATAAGCTATAATAATGAAACACAAACAGAACATTAAATCGGGAGCTACTAACAGCATTGTGCTTATGAATAAAGGCTACCACTATGCCCTTTATTCTCCTAAAATTGTACAAAGTTTGTGCTGTACCAGACATGAAGTAAGGTGTCCCACAATACTCCGACACCTCCAATACAATCCTTCCAGACAAAACAGGCTGGAACACCTTTAACTACTCCTAGTAATAATATATACAGTGTCAACACTGATGTGCAAGAAAATAGAGTAGTTATGAAAGTGAAGTCTTGCCTCTGCTGAGTACCTAATTTTTTTTCCCAACATTTGTTTATAAGTAACCAATGTGATAAAAGACTACTGCATGCATTTCATTCTTTTGATTACTTGAACCATGTTAATGACCATGGTGAAAAGCAAATCTATAAGTACAGAACTCATTTTCAACCGAAAATACCTTTGCTATTTCCAAACATTTGTGCTGTTTCATAAATGCCAGGGAGCTTAGTCCACTCTAAGCCTGCAAAACTATATTCATTAGTATTTATTCTCTTAATTTTTCAATTATTTTGTTGCCAGGAGAGTGCTTTGGGTGGAAAAGGACCCGAGATTGGAGCCAGATCACCTCCTTTGTAGCTCTGGAACTCAAATGGCTAAATACATTATAGATTTTTCTTTCCACTCTTGGGTGACTCTTAGTTTACCAAGTTGCATCCAGCTGCCATGAAGCTTCCCTCCCAAAACCTGAAGTTTATAAAAGTGGTGCTAGAACTGCTAGTCTGTTTCTTATTCAACATGTTCAGTTTTATACTGCTGTGAAGAAAGTTGGAATTAAACATGCACATTAGATTTTTAGTGAACTGTCCATCACTTAAATTTCTGTACTCTATATACTTTATGGGCAAGATCTTTGGCCCTCAGTATGGCACCTTTGCACCACTGTGAGGCAAAAAAGCCATATAGCCAAGAATAGCCCCATATACTTTGCAAGAGCTAGAACCACATTTTATGATAGCAACTCCTGAATTCACAATGTTAAATTTTTTTTGGTAGATGCAGCTGTGTAGTCCACGTTAGTGTGTGTGCACCCAGTGCACCAGAGAAAGAGAAATTTGCGTAGCAGTTCCTGTAGAGGTGCAGCGCGTGTGCTTTATGGCCATAGCCCCTCCCCTAGCTATGTAAGATGGCACCAGCCCGACCCTCTCTCAGTTCCTTCTTACAGCCCATGATTAGAGTCGGAGCTCTGTGTGAATCTTAGCCTCACAAACCTGTCAACTAGTTAACATTTTCTTTTGTTGTATATGGTTAGTTTGTACCCAGTGTTAGAGTAGTTTTAATTGTAGTAGTTTGTTTCCCTTGGTGATGCCCTCACCAGGGTTTGAACATTGTCCTTCATGTGGGGGAGCAATCCTCAACAGCGATCCACACATACAGTGCTTGCTCTATCTTGGCAAGACCCACGTCAAGAAGCGTTATGCGATCTTCAGACCAATTAAGAATGCTCTAGGTCTCGAGGTGACTCTTCCACCTCCCACTAGGAAAAGCGTGGACTGGCATGGGGTTGGTGACAGCTTGTGGGATGGCATGGATAACTTTAACCCTTCCCTGGTTACCAAGTAGGGAGGTTAGAAAACCCTGTACTGTTGGCTCCGTTTCTGGCCTTTGGGAATCCATCGAGTCTGGTACCAATGAGGGAGATGCCTGTACTGACTGCTTCCATGTTAACGGCAGGCATGTGTAGACCTTGGCCTTTTGGTCCCATCCTCTCCTTTGGTCCAGGACTTTGCCAGGGCTGCATCAACTATAACCCCTTCATTTGAATGAGCCCCTGAACACTGGGGTCTGTTGACACGCACCCAGTGGAAGCTGGGCTGGTACTGAGATCAGAATGGTGGACCTCAGTCTAGGGATTCTCCTTGACACAGCTGCAGTTGACACCACATATGTTTCTCTGGTGGCTTTCTCTGCCCTCAATGTTGATACCGTCAGATAATCTGGTCATTCTGAAGATCAAGGCGGATCAGACCAAGCTTAATTCTCATTGCCCCGATGTGACTGAGACATTGCTGGTTCTCCGACCTTTTCACGCTGTCTATTCAGCCTCCAATACTGCTTCCCACAAGCGCCAACTTTTTTCCGCACCGGTGGGTGCTCGAGCCTCTCCCACCCCCCAGCCCCGCCCCTACTCCACCCCAGCCCCAAAGTCTCTTTCCTAACTCCGCCCCTCCCCAAATCCCGGCCCTGGCCCCTCCTCCTCCCCCAAGCGTGCCATGTTCGCCCTCCTTCTCCCTGCCCCCCCAGGCTTGCCGTGCGAAAGAGCTGTTTCGCGTTGAAGCGCTGGGAGTGAGCGGGAAGAAGCAGGACATGGTGGTGCACTTAGCGGAGGAGGCGGAGGTGAACTGGGGCAGGGGGGTGGGGTGGGGAGCTGCCACTGGGTGCAGAGCACCCACCAATTTTTCCCCATGGGTGCTCCAGCCCCAGAGCACCCACAGAGTCGGCGCCTATGCTGCTTCCTCTCCACCCCAATCCGTTCACTCAGAATCACAGCTGCACCTTGCATCCCAAGCTCAGTTCCCTGCATCTCACAGCATGGCTGCTGCATGGTTGAATGAGGAGGAGGCAAGGTGTTTGGTGGCTGTCCAACAAGTCCTGCTCAACAGTAGAAAGTCCTCTACCAGAATAGCCTATTCAGAAAAATGGAAGTAGTTTTTGGTGTGGTCATTAGCCCGCAGAATCCAACCGATGCTGGCTTCTATCCAGGACGTCTTGGACTAGCTGATACACCTTCAGTCATTGGCGCTTGCACTTAGTTAATTAAAAATACATCTGGCAGCAATACTGGCATTTCATCCCCCTGTTCAGGGAAGAACAGTCTTCTCCAATGTCATGGTAACAAGATTCTTAAAAGGGCTTCTTCGTCTACTTCCTCCAGTCTGAAAGCAGTTCCCCTGTGGGACCTAAACATGGTTATAATGTCTCTGATCGGTCCTCCATTTGAGCCCCTAGCATCTTGTCCCTTTCTACTCTTGTGTCAGAAAACTGCTTTCCTGGCAGTGATAACATCCACAAGGAGCGAGTGTGAGTTGCAGGCTCTGATGACAGAACCTGCTTATATACAATACTCCAAAGACAAGGTGACCTTACACCACACCCAATTTTTTTTGTGTAAAGTGGTCTTTTGGTTTCATTTGAACCAGGCCTTGTATTTACCTCTGTTTTCCTAAGCCACTTTCATCTCTGGAGGAGCGACATCTCCATACTCTGGATGTCAGGCAATGTCTAGCTTTTATCTGGACAGGACTAAACTGCTTTTTGTGCTTCACCTCATTTGTTTGTATCATATGTAGACCTCATGAAGGGTCAAGCTGTCTCTTTGCAGATGACCTCCAAATGGGTAACATCCTGCACTGAGACGAAATAGCCTTTTCTATGCCCCTGCAGCGTGTGCAAACTAACTGTACAAGCATGCAAGCAACGTCCATAGTGTTCCTCAGTGACATTTCCATATTGGACATTTGCAGGTCTGCTACATGGCTGTCGATACATACATTCATGAACCATTCACATCTTCCAGGGCAGATACAAGCTTTGGAAGAGCAGTCCTGCAATCCTTGTTTAGGTAGACTCTGAGCCCCACCTCCTGGCAGGAAGGGGTACTGCTTGTGAGTCACCTGAGCAGAATGCATCTACTCAAAGAAGAAGAAAGGGTTACTTACTGTCTCTGTGGTTCTTCAAGATGTGATGCAGACATGTATTCCACAACCCACCCTCTGTCCCCTCTGCATCAGAGTCTTGTGTCCCAGTAATTCAGTGTGAAGGAACTAATGGAGGGGTGAGGTGGTGCTGCTTCATGTAACCAGGGAAGGGACTATGGCCACAACGCATGAGTGCTACCCCTCAACAGGTCCTGCTAGGCATATGTCTCCAGCGCTGCATGCGTGCACACCTAAATGCAATACACATCTGCATCACATCTCGAAGAACCACAGTCACAGTAAGTAACTGTTTGTTTCTTCTTCCATTGCCAGGAAACATTCTTAGTTCCCATCCTCCCAATATGATAGCTGTGACTCGTGGTTGAAAATACTCATTGACATACAGTGATGATTATTTTTTACTATGATTATTTTTCAAGGATGGGATTTTCATTATCCTCTCTAGTTGCTCCAGCTCCACTCCCCAGGTCTCAACTCCCCTGATGTCCAATCTGTATCACGTAGACAATTTAACTAGGCTTCTGGCAGATTCTTTGCCCGCCTCATTCATCTGGCTTTGTGTAAATCGAGAGTGGGAGGGGAAAGCCACCTTTCAATTCAGAGCGGTATCTTCTAGTTCAACATTTTTCATCCCTTAAATTTTTATGACACAATTTCCTTATTTAAGACTTACTGTTGCTGGGTGACAACTGTCATACTGCTAAAGCACCTTAGAAATCCACAGCCTAGTTTAGTATGTTGTATCACAATGACTTGAACACTCAAATACGTTAGCAGTACCTATTCTGCTATTTTTGTTCTGTCAAAGCTAGAAAATTCTGACTTGTCTAATAAACAGATAAACCAGTCACTAAATAAGAGCATAAAGCTTGGTGACTTTGTGCTTCTTATAGGCTGTATAACTGAGAGCTCTGGAACACAGAAATGTGCACAAATCAGGCATATGTATATTCTGACCACTACTGACAGACTCTGTTGGCCAGTTTGCTGCTCTGAGTTTTCACTGTTCTAGACTATGGTCAGCTATGCTGCCATGGTCAGTGGTGGCCCACTATACTAAGTTATGCCCAGCTTGCTGGTGGCACAGACTGTTGGGCTTCCAATGCAGATTTCAAGTGGAATGGCAACTGATACAAAGCTCCTGTTTTGGCACCCTTCACCCATCTAGACTGTATTCTTTCTTCCTCCCCAGTTTTTCTCGTCCCTTGATGAAGAAATGCAGGCCAGGCAGCCTCTCTCATTCTGGGCAGTTGTTTTTCATGGCCTTTGCTAGAACTCTTATTAGGATTTACCCTCAACTTGAGTCCCAACAAGGAATCTAGGGAAAGAAAGACGAGAGTGGAATGGTCACCTTTGAAACTGGCACAGTTCAGTCTGTGCTTGCTGGTTTCTTTTGCCTGGCCTGTGGAAGCACAGGAAGACAAAGGATATCTTCTGTAGAAACACTGGGTTAGCAGCAGCACAATTAGACTCTTCTGTCAACAGTTCCTTCTGTACATCTGAAGGTGCTTGTATAGAATGGATGCTTCAGATTAGGTAGGACCTTCAGATTAGGTAGGTAGAATCCCTCCATCCCTCACAGCTATTATGGCTCTGAATGGATGTCCCTAGAACCCTCTTCAGTTTTCAGCTATTTTAATTGATTCATCAGTAGTAGACTGAAGGATCATTTGGCTTCATCCATTGCTTGTGAGGTTTTTTGAACTAAGTTAAGAGAATGGTTATTCTTTTAATGGCTCTAGCTTTTGGGGGGACCAGCTAGACACAGACCTTAAGGATAATAAACCCTGCAAGAAGGGGCCACATCTCCTTCAGCCTCGCACTTTAAGAGATTTGGGATGGGAGGTTCATGACTGCTTCACATTTTTCCAAGTACACCTGGAATAGGTTTGTAGAGGAGTCTTCATATTGACAGTTTCTGCTCTCCCTCCTCAACAAGTCTGACTGGTAGTCAGAGCTCTCTGTTTCTACCGAATAGGACTGCAGCCATCCAAGACAGATAGGTCCTTTCAATTGTGACAAAGGCATGAACCATCAATCCTAGGTTGTGTCATTTAGAGGTTGTTTCTTGCTCTGGGCTTGACTGTCAGTACAGAAAAGAGATCAAAACCTATAACACCTAGGGGCCTCCAACACTCTCAAATGGCTCATCTTTTCACTATACCTGGACTGAATGGAAAAATCAGGAGATGGTGCTTAAGAGTTTATTTGGTCTCATGGTATCATGTCAAGATCTGGTACCATGGTCTAAGGTCTGGTCTTATGGTCCAAAGGCAGTTTCTGCTCTTCTCAAAGTAGAAATCTGGTCAAATCCAAGGAAAAACTCCCCATCTCCACCCTCTACACACTTCTTTGTCAATGAAGAAATTTCTGAGTTAGTGGAAATGCAAGGAGAATATATTGAATCACTCCTGGAGTATTAAGATGCCTTTTAAAATGTTTGGTACCCTCCCATTGAATAAATTCACTTCATTCCAATAGCTGTTCTTTCCAGGAAGGTATTCTTCTTGATGACCGCTACCTCAATTGGCAAGATGGGGGGAACCAAGTGCTCTCTTGCATTTCCCAGTATGGTTAAAATGGTCCTATATGTGTGCCCTAATTTTCTTCCTAAAGTTTATCATCCTGTCACCTGAATTAGACTATTGCTTTGCTAGTTTCTGCTCTAAATCCAAAGAATAAAAGGAGGAAATGTGTCATAGCCTTGATGTGTGCAGGGCATTAACACCATACATTTCTGGAACCTCAGAATTTAGATGCATATATACCAGGATGAGAAGAATGGTATAAATAGACAGAGACTCAGAATCCCTTCCTGAGGGCTTCTCAGTATCCCAGTTCTTATTGGTGAAGTGGCTCCAGTCTTGTATAAGAGAAAGTATCAGGTTTTCCCCACCAAATTAAACCCAAAGCCCAATCTTCACTTACCACTATAGTTTCCTGGGAGCAAAAGTGGAAATTATGCAGGGCAGTTACCTGGCTGATGGGGGGGGGGAAGAGAGAGAGAGAGAGAGAAAGAAGGAAGTGGTATCTGGCTGACTAAATTGTACGAAAATGGGATCTTTTCATTAGTCGCCCTTCCTTTGGATATCTGCATGGGAGGAGATGACCCCTTTAGTGAGAGCTCAGAAAGGAATTAGGAGCTTAAAAATTCTCCTGTTTGTTTCTGCATATTTAAGATAGCTAGTCAGAAAGCTGTGATGCATATTTAAGTCAAATACTGTATACATTATTACATCTCTTACTGATACAAAATTGAACCCTACTTGGAAATGAAGAACCACACTGCACTACCAGTGATAGACAACACGACTCTCAAGCAGATGAGAGACCCTAGAATAAGTTAAATAGAGAGCAGAACAAAGTATGAATTGTGCATATTGCTTAATCCATTTTAAAAAGAAGACACCAACATTAATTACTAGAATGATGTCCTTGCCAACAGAATAATGCACAGTGCCATCCTATTCCATCCCACCTCCCTTCCATGTATAGGCCATTAATTAGTGCCTTTACAAAATGAATCTTGTAACTAAGAATTTAGTCAGATTCATGTACAAATATAATTTTGAAAAGGGTACTTACGATGAAGCAGCAAGAATGCAAGCTGCCCATTGGCGAAACACTGATTACATAGACTGTCTTGAAATGTTTTGGAGCACTATGCAGTCAACCTGCACATACTAAACCATATTGGAACTTTGTAAGCTCCCAAAAGACCATGTGATATACTGATGTGGTTTGGATATGGGATGGTCCCTCTACCAACTTGTCTTCAAGTTAATTTTTCTTGAAATGGTACATTTAACCACTTACTCTCTGTACTATTGTGGATCTGTATCAGCTTGAGATTTGAACTATATGGAACAAACCAGTCTAATGAAAAAACCCCTTGCAGATTCAGTTCAGTTTCCTGTTTAGCTGGTGAAATAGAACTTATTTGTTTCAATTAATGATTTAGATGATCATAATCATCCCTTCTGACCTTGGTATCTATGAATCTATGACCATCTGACCACCAAGAAAGCTAAGCCATATGTAGACATTGAAGATAAGAATACTCACCCTGTTGATCCTCAGCATTGTTGATGCTTTGCCTGTTGAGGTCTTACTTCAGCAAGGAACTTAAGCACATGTGTAACTTCACGCACGTATGTAGTCCCATTGACTTCCCTATGTTAATACAAAGTTAAGGATGCAGCATTAAAATCAGGAAGTGCAAAAGTGAAGGTTCCAAAAGGAACATTAATGTGACCATATTGTGCATCTTATATGCTTATGCTATGCATTTTACATCATCAATATTTATTTAGTTATTTATTTAACCATTGCCACTGGGACCAGCCACATCAGTCTCTGCTCTCTGTTGTATGGGAAATCCTTCAAATGATTCTCACGGTTTGGGTCACATTTTGGGAGGCACCCCTTAGGAATTCTTACACAAGTCTCCAGAGGGGACAATGTAGTTCAGCATGAACATAAACTCACTGAGACGTGAAAAATTGAAGGTACATTTGATGGGAGACTCTCCAGGATGATCAGTAGGATCAGTAACATTACTATAAACATGGAGCCCATAGAAATTTGAATTGGAACTTTTAGAGTAATAGGAAAATATATTTTTCATTGTAAATCAATGTAGTTGCTCTTGTGTTTGAAACTGTTCTATGTGAGTACAGATACATTAGGCCTCATTTTATAGGCATTCTTCTTGAGACTTATGGGTGTATATTGCAAACTTCTGGAACTGTCTAAACTTTTCCTTATATTTTTCCTTCATTTAGGGAACACACAGAGCTGACCGCAGACTGGGTTATAAAATAAATGTATTTATGTTCATTTTGCAGGTATGTTATTCTCATTATTATATAATATGTGACTTGAGGTCTGTCTGTAAGGACATGGTTATAGCTGAAGAAAAGTATTTAGCAATTTATATGAGTTCAGTATGTCAATGATGGTAGACTTAAAATTAGACATACCTGCTTTGTTCTGGGTTTGTGGGAGCGTGTATGGATGTGTGTCACGGTATCTCTGTGTTCTGCCTGCCTCCAGAGAAAAGGGTTATTTTAGGGTATCAGTCCCATTCCTTGGGAACAGACCAGGCATGTGGAGCAGATCACTTGATGTAGTGCAGGTGCACTACCAATAGCAAGCTGCATTAATTGTTAATGGGTTGTCCATAGCAACTTAAAGATAACCTGCAAGTGGTTTTTGTTTTTTTTAAGTCCATAATGATTAGGAAAATAACCATAATTTGCCATTATTTCAACACATTATTACTTTTCCCTTTTCTCCTTCTTAGGTCTATACTGTGTTTGTTTTCTGATTATGTTCTTCTTACTCCACTGACATAGCCAAAAATGCACTGAGTTGGTACGTGAGCACCCTCAGTGGAACAGAAAGTCCAAGTCCTGTGGAGTTTTTTTCCCCCTTTGTTTTTATTTTCACCACTGAGGTTTTACTTTTTGTTTTCCTTCAGAAAACCATAGAGGACCATTTAGTAATGAAAAAACTGAACTTACCTTTTCCTCTACTTGCTGTTCCAGTGCTAATCAAAAGTGACATTGAGGTCACCGGGGCATCTCTGAGCGGGAAGAAGGTGAACAGAGAAGAACTTGTGGATCTGTTAAAGAAGAAGTAGGAGAAATTGTAGAACAATGCATTGCTCTAGCTGTGGATTATGGTTATTTTCCATGTTGGCTTCACTAATATTATGGCTGAATACTTTTTCTTTAAAACTTTTTGCAGATTATCTTTAATGATAGGCTGGTGTGGCCATCATTTTTGGTGAGTTTTTCAGCTTTTGGAAGAGATTTTACAGGGGGAGAAAAGTTCTCCTTAGTGTACAGAAAGTGTAGTGAAAATATAAAGATAAGTTCTTGCTTGGGGCGCATAACTGGCTGTTATTTAAATCAGTAGGCCATGACATACAGTGGTCCAAGTTCTGTCCTGCATGTGTAGAAGGGGTTTAAAGATTTGAGCCTCAATCAAAGCCCATCAAAGTCATTGGAAAGACTTCTGTTAACATCTATGGGCTTTGGGTCAGGCCCTTGATGTTTATATTTAAAAGGAACATTTAACATTGTATGGAACAGTGCACAAGTTTTTAGATACCAGGAGCTGTGTGAAGATTTCGTTGCCAATTCAAGTGCTGCTTCATTTCAGTGAACAGATCCTGCAGAAAAGTTTATAGTTTTTCATGGAAAGTCTGTATAATTTACATGTTCTAACCAGACCAGCAAAACTCAGTGTCAGACGAATTTCACTTTGAGTTTTGTTTTAATATTCTCAATGTGATTCAGCTGTGAATGTGTCCTTGATCCCCTACAAGAGGTAGCAAAATACTGGTACTACAAGAGGTAGCAAAATACTGTGGTTTTATAGCTGTTAATATTATTTGCTATTTACTTCAACTTCAGAGGGTTTTATTTGGGATGGGGGTAAAGATTCTGTACTCTGTCATCTCTTCTTAGTTATTTGAAGTAAAGTAGTGCCACGAAGAGCCCAGCTGAGATCAGGAGCCCATTTTGCTTTACGCTGTGCAAACACAAAGTAAGTGACAATCCCCGCTGCAAAGAATTTAAAATCTAAATGGACAGGAGAAATGAAGAATTTTTTATCCCCATTTTGGAGATGTGAAACTGAGGCACAAAGATATTAAATTGACTTATCTTAGGTCACACAGGAAGCTTCTGCCAGAGCTAGGAACTGAACCGAGGTCTTCTAAGTCAAAGTCTAGTGCCTTAATCACAAGATCATGGCTCCTGCTTATGGTGTTTGCCAATCTTCCACCATTTGTTTCATCTCAGGTCCCATATTAGACCAACTTCCTTTTGGCTAGGTTGGTGAGAAATGGTTTTTTCCCTCTCCTAAGAAAATTTTTGAGATTTAAAAATTGGGACAAAAACTCAAAATCACAAATTTATGCAGACCAAAAATAAAAAAAAATTTGGATTGAGTTATTTTGTCTCAATAATTTCAAAATGTTTCATTTCATGTCTATTTTTTGTGCATGTTTAATATTTTAAATCAAGGTAAATTTTAATACAAAAAGTCATTTTGAACTGACGGAAGGAAATTTTTTATTTAGAAAATGTCAAAACAAGAAGTTTCAGATTTTTAATTTTTTTTGAAACAGGAAATTAATTGAAACCAATCCTTTCCCACAAACTGTTTTGGTTTCAGTGGATCATCCTTTTTCAATAGAAAAAAATGTTTCATTGAAAAATTCCCAACCAGCTCTACTTTTGGATGAAGTGGGCAAGATGAACCCAGAAACACTGCACATAGATTGATAACTGATGTTGGTTCAGATACCTTACCCCTGCTTCCAACAACTATCAGTGGGGGTAACTAAAAGCTTCCAAAGTGTTTCTTGGTGAGTCAGTACCTCCACATCAAACATTTAGAAAAGAAAAAGTTAATAATGGCCAGAAATGTGTCATGGAAACAATGATCAGCTGAGTTTACCACACACAAAAAAAGATGATTATTTATGAACATAAGTGGACTAAGAGCCTTTAGAGCCAATTAGAGGCTCCAGTTTATATCACCATTGAATTTGGCCCTATAAATTTTGTTGTCTCTTCACAGGAATTTTTGTGATGCTTGCTCTTTCCCAGGCAAGCCAGGTATATGAAAACACCCACCTTAATATAGGTGTTTCTCTTTCTCCTCTCCTTTTTTAACCATACATCTTAACCAGCTCACTCTTTATAAGCTTTGTATCAGAAAATTGCAAACAACTAGCACATTGGAATCAGATTTTTTTTTTAAAAAGGCACTGGTTTACAGCAAAATTGTCCATGATAGATATATTAGTTTAAACATTAAGTTGCGGTACAAGGAGACATGCATGCCTAATGTTGGAAGTAAATCATATTTGTTCCTAACACACTGGAGAAATTGTTCAAGAACAGTTCATCCTTCTGTAAATATTGCCCCAAGGACAACAAGACCTTTGAGTTGTCTGCTGCACATGTACCACTTGCATAAGTTCAAACCATCCAGGGCTAGTTTTAATGCACACCCAACTTTGCCAGAAATGTTTCAAGTTTTGCTTTTGTAACTTTATGGACCTTTTGTTTGGTCTTGACCTATTTTCCCCTTTGTCAGGATTTCCCTTTGGATTCACACTGCCTTTCCTTATCATCCCCAGTTCCTGTCAAACACATATTCTTGTATATGTTCAAAAGTTCAAGTTGCTAAAACACTACACTTTTGTAGGATAGAGGGGATAGTCACATTTCGTCACCTTCTTGGACAAATGCCATGCAAGTAGGGGAGCTGGCCCATGTCAGAATAGGACCCTGGGTGATGAGTGGCTCGAAAGATGCCAACGAAGAGCGAGAAGTTCTTTTGGGGGAAAAAACCTCCCATTTTCTGTTCAGATTTTGCACTGGAGGTGACTGGAACTAAAAATATTCTTGAAATTGCAGAGAACTTTTTTTTGACTTCTAGCAAAAATAAAATTATTCCTCCCACCCATCACTGAGCAGTGTGATGGTCTATCTATCTATATCTGCCTTCCAAATGTAGGAGATTGTGATCTTGTGTTGAAAGTACTATGTTAGGAATCAGAAGATCTGTTGTGTGTTCCTTACATTCCTCCAGATTTCTCTGTCACCTTGCACAAGTTGTTGGGTGAACATTTTCAAAAGTGACCATTACTTTCTGTGCTTCAGTTTTTGGATGTTCAGCTGGAGGCTCCTTAAGTTGGCCCAAAAGTTGGACACACACAATCAGTTTTAAAAATTCTGTCTGTAACCTTGCAATGAATCAGTTTCCACATCTGAAAAATAGGGATAATACCAGTTACCTACTGTGCATACATCACAGGAGTGTTGAGACAATAAATTCATTAATACTTATACAGAGTTTTGAAATGCTCAGACAGAAAGTGCTATTTAAGGGTGAAGTATTCTTTGTCTTTTTATGTATTTAAATAGAATACGATAACCATCATCATGAACTATTCATATCTGAACTAGTCATAAAAGTAACTCTTGGTTAGAAGGGAGCCTGAATTAATTCCTTGGACCCAAATATCCAAGATGGTAAATAATATTTTAGTTTTTTTGAAAATGGCCCAAGAGTCACCTGTACTATTGATAGGATGTAGTCTTGTGTTAAGGGAAGGTTTTGAGATGAAGAGTAGTCAATGGGAGTTTTAATTGCAAAAGGATTGCAGAATATGACACCCTGGCAGGGTTGCACCTTTGTGTATGTGGAGGGCCCTCGACAGTGGAAAATCTGCCTGGGATGGTCATGGAGGTGCATCAAGGTTAGAGCACCCACCACCATCTTCTGCTAGGGAAATCTGTAGGGGACCAGCACTACCAAGCAAAGTAAGTGGTGCTTGCTAAGAAGGGTGGGTGATTAGTGTGGCTGCTGGCAGTACCAATTCAGTACATGCCTCAGTAGTCTCCACACTAAAGACTCTGTGGGGCTTCTGTGTGTTTTAAAGCTGCTCTCCCCTAGCGTAAACCGTGAGTGGTGACAATGGTGAGAACATTGCTTGCCCTCAGGTGGGGCTGACTCCCCTCAGGAATGCAGCAGGCCCTGATAGCACAGAAAGGAGCAGTTTGTACCTCCCTACCCAGCAAAACAGAATCCTGCCCATAGCCTTTAATTCCTCAGAATAAGGAAGTTACTGTATTGTTTTATTTTATTTTGTCCTTCTAGGTATTCAGAGTATTCTTTGTTAATCTTCCTTATTTATTTAAATGTTAATTGGTCCTTGTTAATTTGTTTTTTTGTGCTGAAAGCCAAGGTCAAGAAGAGACCACCTATATTAGCTCTTAGCATGATTACATGGTACCATACTGCTTCTTGGAGAAAAGTAACAAGAAGCCTCTTCCTTGTTTTAATGTAACCTTTATGTTAGGAAAAGAGTTGGAAAGAAGTTGGGTAGAGAGAGAGAAAATGCAAGCTTGACACTATCTTGAGGGGCTGAATGATTAAAGGGGCTAGTAAATTCGAAGACATTTGTTTTGAAAGCAAAATATCACTTAACCCCTAAGAAACAGACATTTGTGGCCTTGGGGTTAGGTATAAAAATAACACAATCGTTCTTGTACTTAGAAAGGTTAGGAGTGCTAATAGTGGAACCAAAAAATACTTTACCTTTCATGTCTTCTCCTATGTGCAACTCTCAAAGCCACTGCTTTTGGTTGTTGCCCCAGTAGCAATAACTTCTGAGAACACCCACCCTTTGCCAGGCATGGCCATTTTACAAGATAAAAGCAGGATTTTTTTAAAACAGATTCTGTACCATGGGGCAAAACCATAAGTAAACAAACAGAGCTATCATAACACTTTAAATAGTAATCAAATATGTTTTGCTGTTTGCATTCAAAGGGGTGGAAAGGAAACTTGACAAGATGAAAGAAGGAACCAGATTTGTGTTCCTCCCCCCTGTCTCCCCCATTACAGGTAGAGAGTTTTAGTGAAGACTTCAAGGCAAAAAGAAAAAAGCATAGAATATACTGTTATGGTGTTATTTTTGTCTTTCATTTTTATGTCAACTTATTTGTACTTAAAGGAATCTTTCCAAAGAGTTAAGAAGCATCATTAAATAAAGACTGTGAAATGTGCAATATGGCTTATTTATTTAAATGTTAATTGGTCCAACGAACACTTCTAATTAGCTCTATATTTGCTTAGCAAAAAGTTTTACAAATTCCAATTGTGAAAAGCAGCTATTCTGAGCTGGTAAGCATGTTGCAGAATCAGCTATGATTTTTCTATAGTTCTCAGCCCTTGAAGGCACAATTTAATTTTTCATGTATGCATACTAGCAACGGTAAACACTTGCGAGTGTAAAGAACCTTCTTTAATTAGCTGCACAACAATTAAAGGATTCACAAACTAAATTGAACCCTGTCTCTGTGCTTACTAGCTGAATTCTACCACCTGTCACAACAGCACTTTGTTCAATCTGTTATGCAAAATCATTATAGCAATATAGCTGAGGGAAAAAAAAAAGAGAAAACAGCAATTATTTCTTACTTTTCTCTTGAATGGGTTATTTTGGGTTATACTGATGTCAGGTTCATTGAAGCTAACCTTTTGAAATCTGTAAAAACATAATACTTATATGGCAGGCATAGAATAGCTAGAAAAATATTTAGTTTTACCCTTTTAAGACCAAGTAAGGAACATTCTTAAAGTACAGTACTTTCTCTGATCATTTGGGGGAAAAAAAATCCCAAATGTTTTGCAGCAGCCTGTTATTTCTCTTCGTCAGACAAACAAGTGACAAACATCTAATAGTACAACATACTCTTTTATTATTAAAGCTTATAAACGGATGTAGAAACTAGTTTTAAAAACACCGCTGCAAAACAGTGGCTTCTTAAGGTGTGGAGAGTTGTACCATTTAGTTTCCTTGTTCACAATTCTAATGTTCCTGTTTGTTCATTATCTTTTAAAAATCTTTAGCATGACTTAAAAATTAAACTTGCGTACATTGGACTTTTTTTTTAATTGGTCTAACTTTATTTCCTCTACTGGCAAGTAATTGAAAGCAAAGGAGGAGTTTTATGTGTTTATAATGCAAGGCTTGATCACGTTTGCATTTAAGATGAAGTTGTCCTAAGTGCAGAGAGGATGCACAAAGCCTCAGACACCAGTTCAGCCCCACTTTGATTCTTTGTGACCGAGCTCTGGTGCAGTGGCTCTGCAGATGGTCTTATCCATGTATGAAGGACTCTATGCTGAGCCCTGATAAGCCTGTATGGTGTGGGTCTAGATGAGCCCCAAACTTCTTCATAAGAATGCAGAGGGCTAGTAACTGAATAGGCTGGTTTAGCTGCTGTGGAGGGATTTCACTGTAGCACTCTGGCCTGCCTGTCAGCTGGGGTAGCCCCTAGAGTTACCTGCCTAAGTCTCACTTACTTTGTTCAATGAGAGGTGAACTTCACCCCTGTTTCTCAACAGTATACTTCTTACTCAGGTGAAATTCCCAGTGAAACCAGTGGAGTATTTTGGTTTTGTATGGAGCACAAGGCTGGGCCGTTAGTGAAGGACAATATTTATATTTCTTGTTACTTCACTGCAGAAGCTGGTGAGAAAACTGGCATCTATGCAAGCTTGCATATAAAAGATGTAAAGGTATATTTTGTGCATACATTCACCTTAACGGATGAGCTGAAAGTTGAGCTGCTTGCTGACAGTTCCCTAAATTCATATCAATAACATATTGTTAACCACTGTGACTGAAACTAAAAGCGTCTGCTGCTGGATAAAGGATACACGATATGGGCATTTTGTAAGCTGGGGTTATAAATGAATAACTATACTCATTCAAAGTGCCTACATTTTTCAATATTATAATATTTTAAATACATGCCCCTCTACATCATTTAGTGAAAATGTGGAAAAAGTACAAAGAAGCCTTTTGAAAACCCAAAATGCTTTCCATAAAAATGCCATGAGGAAAATAAAAGCCAAAGGTCTAAAGTTGAGAAAGAATGTGTTTTTATATTTCTCATAGTTGAAAGCTGGAAGGGAGACTGTTGCTTTGTCTAAACAACTCTATGATACATGGATAAATCTGCACTGAGAAATGAGAAACTAGAACTTACTAAATATGCCCTGTTCATGCTTCTTCAGTTCAAATCAAAATATCTGGCCTATGCAGGATTAGGAAATGTCATTAATTGTGGATAAACTTGCATTTAATTAAAAAAGAGATTTAATAATACTCAATATATGCACCACTATAGATACAGGAAAAGGGAAACCTTAACCTAAAAACAATATACTTCTTACTCAGGTGAAATTCCCAGTGAAACCAGTGAGGCGTTTTAGAAACAATGCAATGTAATCTTAAAGCTCTTTCCAGACGGCTCAGGAGTAGAGTTTGGCAAAGGAAACCCAAGCCCCTAAAAGTCACCTGCTGTGAGGCTCTTGATGCCTATTCCCATGAGATGATGAGGCCCCATCTCCCACTGAAACAAGTGAGAGAGCACCTACTATGTCCTTGGTCAGGCACTCGAAACTCAACCCAGATTTCTTAAAAGTACCCCTGAGCTTTTTGAATCTTTTCAGTTACTCTCTTTTAGGGCTAAAATCATGAAAGCTTCGCAGTTTTCATATTGCTATGCAACAAAAACAGCTCAAATCGATTTCAACGAAATTTCCCTTTGAGGTTCTGGGTTAAAAAATTTGGAGCAAAATTCAGCATGTGTGAGTACTTCAAATTAAAACGTAGGGAAGGTTTACATGAATGAGAGAAAATGAACTCAAGTCGCAGAGCTGTGCATAGCTCTGCTCAAAAGACCCTGAAATTCCCTCAGTGAAAGTAGCTTAATGTTTATTTGCATGTTATTGTCTAAACTATTATAGCAGAGTACTGTATTTTAATCTGTGGTTTTTGTGATCAGAACGCCTCAGTTTTTCTCAACCTACTCTAGGGCAATAGCCTCTACGAATATTGTCAGTCATGCTAAAGGCTTTGGTCAGAACCTTACTAGACTTGGCTAGAGTAGGCTGTTAAGAATGTATTCCAGTTAGCAGAGTCCTTCTTCCCACTAAGAAAAGGAGTACTTGTGGCACCTTAGACTCTAAGGTGCCACAAGTACTCCTTTTCTTTTTGCGAATACAGACTAACACGGCTGCTACTCTGAAACCTTCTTCCCACTGACTTTGCAACCATAATTGAACCTGCCAGTGTCTGTCATCCTGTGACTGCTTTTATCAGACCTAATTTGTCAGTCTTGTTGCCACTCACCTATCAGCCATGAATGAGAAAGTTTCTCTGACTTCAGTCAGACACCCAGAATATTGTAATTAACAAAAAAAATGTGTAAAGGCCTTTTATCCCACGGATATCTTTCAAATGTATTATATTCTTTTAAAAAAACAGCAGCAATCAACCTCATTTATCCATCTTAGACACATCTGGAAGGTTTTCTGTGCCTTTTTCATAATGATTAGAGCTAAAGCAAGGAAGCCCACACAACACTCAGGGCTACACTAGCATCTTATTGGGATACTACAGCCCACACCAGATTTGCATCTAAATTTACATAGATTGTTTTACCATAATCTTTGCTTATACCAGTGTCTTCCTTCATATAGGATATGTATAGTCATTCTGTTTCCTCTGCTTGATCCTGCAATGAAATTATAGAGTGACATTTATTCCTCACAAGTTTCACTCACTGACATCAGTGGGATGGCACAGGTATAACCAAAGGCTGATTTTGACCCCTTATTGTGACTTGGTGATATCATAATCATTTCCTTGTCCCTAGGCCATTGAGAAGGAAAGGCAAAGTTATGAGGCAAAATAATATTAGCCAGGTTAGAGACCATTTTAACAGCAGCTAGAGAAATAAAGAAAAGTATTCCCAAAGTCAGTTGCATTTGGTACAAATGTTCATGTTCAGTATTGTTTACCAATTCAAGCAGCCATTGAAAGGAATAGTATTAATGGCAGCAATGTTGATTGACCATTTTTGTTTCTCTAATATGGTAGTCTGGAGGGGCAGGGGGAAAACATGTTGTATTAATATTCTCTGACCGCTGGGTACATATGATTATAGCAGTTGCAGATCAAGCCATGAATGTTTTTGCTGTGTACTGCAACTGCTAACCACACATTTGTAAGACTACACCACTTATCTCAATGTGAAAGCGTAACAGGAAGTATTAGTGGCTTCTAAAGTTATCAGCTCCACTGTTGTGTTCATGACAATGATCAATTAATAACATTAAATGACAACAGCAGTGATAAATTGTATCAATAGAGGTATACACAGACCAGAAGACCAAACTATAAAGGAGATTTGTATTTTCCAATGTTCCATTTTTCTAGGGTGACAATTAAGTATAACTTTGCTATCTATTGCTAATAATGTTGCTATAAATTATTGTTGAGCTTCCTCCCTCCATCTCTTTCTCCACGGAACTCTGAAAAGAATTTGCTGGGTTCTGTCTTTTGAAGATCAAAAATATACAAGGTGTCATTGCTGCCATGAGCCCAGGTGCTTTATCTTCCCTTGATCCACCTGCTGCAGTCCAGCAACCCTGCCGCTTCACATTCCTCTTCCGCTCCTTGCACCTTTGCTGAAATGGCTCTCTGTACTTTCTCACTGGAATCCCCCTTTCCAACTCAGGATTTGTAATACCATTGTTTTTTTGGAAATTATCGTTAAAAATAAATTCATTCCATTAACTGGGAAAAGAGAACATGTAGTTCATATGTAGGAACCACTGCACCCCTATATAGAAGACAAACCTACACTGTAGTCTCTTTTATTGTCATGTCCGTGTTTTGGAGAAGGGAGAGAGGGAAGAGGTGTGGGAGGGAGAGACTGGCAACTATCAGAATTCTGTGCTGGCAGGCTCAGCACAGGTTAAAAATCCAGTTTTCACAGCAGTCATTTATGTTCGGTGGAAGAGAGATGTCTAGCTTCTTGAACTGAGCAATGAAAGTCAGGAGGCCTGGATTCACCTGGCTCTGTTACAGAGGGTGTAATGTCTATTTAAGTCAAGTGCAGAGTGGGATATTTTCACAATGAGGTATGAGAATGTGCAGTTAGGCATGCTTTTAAAACTGGGAGCATTTTTAAGGCTGTGGCAGGATTTTCAAGAGTTTTAAAATTTGGCTCTGGCTGTGTAATTTTGCCTATGTGCTTTGAAATTGAGTGCTTAGCCTCAGGGATTTTCAAGCATAAGCTTCCACAAAGTTATGGTACCCAGCTATTGCTGTGCTCACTGTATGCTAAAGTGTTCCTGCTTGACCCTATCTCTGTCCATTGTGGTTATACTGGATAACTTGATGAAGCAGTATAGACATACAAAATATCAGAATACCAACATGGAAAGGATGAGTATGGATAATTCATCATCCATATTATGCCTGCCCAGAATAGCTACTGGAAATATGTTGCAGAATAGGACATATGCCAATTAAAGAGGTTTCATCCCCAAATTAATACATTTAAAAATAACACTTCAGGACACATCCATGGCCAGCTGCATCTGGGGTCATCAAACATCAGGGTAAACTAGGGGACACAGTCACCTTCATTATAGTAAGTTCTGTGCATGGGTTAGGGGATGGGCAGGAGATAGATGTTTCTCTGTGAGTAGAAGCTGAGAGTGCTCTCTTCAAAGTCCTGCTTTCACAGGAACATTTGCTAATCCATCAGAAGGAAACTTGTTTGCTGGAAGAGGCACCTAGTCAAGGCCCCTCTTCTACACTTGGGTGCTTGCATAAGAGGAGATTCCTGTATTGCTGGTTTTGAAACCCTTAGATTCACCAACTTTTACCAGTAGTCCAACATCCCAAATACCATCCTTGCCAAGTCACACCAAGTAGCTTGATAAATATCCCCACATTCACCCTTCCTGTTTTCTAATGGGAAAGAGGATGTAGTGGGGCCATAACTCTTTCTTGGATCAACCCAGGACCCAATGCAACTGCCTGTGATTAGAGGAACACAGATGACAAATTACCTCTTGGGGAAGTCAATGAGATGGAGATTCCATCTCTCAGAATATTATGTGGACATATAGTTCATTCTAGATATGGTGGGGAAGAACAGAAAGACTTAACCTAAAGGAATCCAGAATAATTTATTGCATTAATCTGGAAAATATATTGCATTAATCTGTTTGCTGCTGGCTGAAATATCTGCTTTTTACTGGCTTAAGTTGTATTGAAATAGGGTACTCTTATTCCAAAATAAAGGATGCCTGCACAGAGACTGGCACTGAAATAATTAAAGGTGTGAATTACATCTGATTTAGTTATTTTGGTTCCATGTAGCACATAGACAAACCCTGAGTTCCTGTAGCACGCTCCACTGGTTTGAGCCATTTTCAGAGTAAAGAAATCCTCAGTTTTCACAATATACTATACTGTTCTGCTGGTTTAATATACTACAACAGTGGCCCAAAACACTATAGTAGCAGTATGGTAGGCCTTATCATTCAGGAAAATTCATATAATATATTTTAGTGTTTGGGTTAGTTAATGGACCTCTTGAAATGTCCTCCTTTCTGTTTACTATAGTAGCAGAAAGAAGTTAAGAAAATGTATTTCTTACAGCTTCTTGGGAATTTTTTTTCTTTCGGAGGGAAATTTTGATGAAAATGAAAACAAATTCAATTTTTAGAAGAATATATTGATTTTTATCAAAAAATGAAAATGGGAAAACCAAACATTTTATCCAAAACCTAACAATTTTTTAGTTGTAAAGGTTTCAGCTGTCTGACAAAAAATAATTTTTTGCGGGTACTTTCCATGAACATTTTTGTTTTGTCAGAAAAGCAGTTTTCTGTCAAAAATGAGGACAAATTTCCAACCAGCCTTAAGTTTCTGAGGTAGAAAAACTGGAGTGTAAAGCACAATCCCATTCTCGATAGGCAACTTCCCAAGGGCTATGTGTATGTAGCTGGGCAGAGGGATTCTAGACTAGGGCAAGATTTGTTTAAGTAAAGCTTTTGTGATTAATATTTGTCTGAAGGATTGACTAGAGGTTTGGCTTTGAGGTAGGTCAGTTTATTTGCCTGCTGCTGAAAGGGTGCACTTGTTCGTGAAGTTAGAAATCAGAAGATCCCCGAAGTTCTATAACAGTCTAACTGATATGACCTAGTTTGAATAGCTGCTAAGGGGAAAGACAAGACACTGACGAAACAACCATCAATATATGGATGTTGCTGACTGCGAAAATTTAATTCTTATGAGATGGTTAATTTCTCATTTTAGCCATTTGAGTTGATATTACCAATGGCATTTTAACCCACCGTGACCTGTGCCAAAGGTTCAAGTTCCCTGGAATACAGTATCAGCATTAGCTGGGTGAAAAGAACCATTAGAAATATCAGGTTTGGAGATTATAGGAGGCCACAAGGAAGAGTGACCACAAGTAAATATACTCACAAGTTATTAAATATCCTTTTATTAATAGTTTCATTAAGCAGATGAATAATGCCACAACACTGAAACATACAGACAGAAACAAACCATGTAATGTCCAGCATCAATGATTTCATACTCACATGACCTGGGGAAACATTGAGATGAGAAAGATGATTGTCAGGTGCCCATCCTGTTGAGTGGTTCTTGATATGCTTTCCTACACTCTAAGGCTAGGCAACACCTTTTATCCTGAATTTCTTTTACACCCACTATGCTATGCATACTATGCACAAATGTCAACCCCTTTTTCCTTATTGGCACTTCTGCACGCTATGAATTTTAGGGTGCCCCATTTCACATAGGCTATCCCCAGACCCCTTATTTGCATTGGCATCTACATCGATGAGTTACCATAACAACCTGAGTTATTACAAAATCCTCCAAAATGTTACTATCAGGCATCTTGCGGTATTAACTGGTACATTGCAGTACATTTTGCAGTCTATTGCTGTCTAGTTTCCAGAACATCAGCACTTAACACATCTTTTACAGTAATCTTACACTTTCTTGATACAGGGTTCTCTCTGTCATTTAGCCATACCAAACTATTTTAGGCACGATGCCTTCTGTGGCCAGGCTACATATCTTGCAAACCTCAAGTTTGTAGGCCTTGCATTATAGCCTTATCTTACTTATATATGTAATACACACTTATCGGGATACACAGTTATTAATCCTATACCCTTATGGTGTGATGCTATTTATATTTTACCACTTAAACCTACAACTCAAATCTAATCTATTACCCATACATTGATTACATAATTGCATAATTATATATAATTAGCTATGTCAGTTAATGCTTACTTTAACTGTAACTAGTTATTTTTCATGTTTTTATACATAATGGTGCTTACTTGATGCCTGAATATACTGGCTTCAAAGACTGGAACAACTTAGCTCCTCTCTGCCTCTCCTTTTGCTCCTTACCTCTACTGCTCTCCTGAAGCCACGCAATTAGATACCCCTTTCATGTCCTGCTCCTATTCTGAACCCTGTGCCACCTTCTACATGACAGCCCCCTCCTGGATATAGTGCATCATGCCTTCACCTCTCTTCCCATGGCTCACTGGCTCATTGGCCTCCAGAATGCAGCAGTTTGGCCAGGAGATGCCAGTCACCCAGGCAAGGACAAAGAAGCTACACAGACACATTTGGACATACAGTCTGTTGATATTATTCCCGGTAGCATCATTGCAGTATATGCTGATCATTCTGATGGAGCTGTAGATCCTGACAGAAGGGGACAGAAGTACTTATTAATTTATACAGCTTTCCAGGATCACTAACAATGCTGGGGAGAGGGAAAGGGGGGTGGAGCTGTCATACTCAGGAATAGTCTCTGTGCCTGTGGGAACTTTCCAGAGGCAGCATCCATGCAGGCATCTCTTGGCTGAATCTGTTTTCAAAATCTTTGACCGGTTGAGGATCCAGAAATGTGTATGTAGTATGGATTCATCCTACTCTTACAGTGATGTAATACTCATATTACAAATGTGCTGGCCATTGAAAACTTGCAACTTACTTTAGCCCCATAAAAGTACCTGTTGTGTAGGAGTAATTAGCCATGTATGGAAAAGAGAGATGTCTTTAAATTCATAAGGACGTGTTATTTATACATTTCACTGGCAGTATGTCAGATCATATCTCATCATATAACCTGAAGTGATCTGTGGCAAATCAGAGACATGCATAAGTGAATTAAGATTTGCTTTTCTTTCTGAAGCAGTATTTAAATGGTTGTTTTTTAAGCATGTGGTTGATATATTGATTATACCTATGTCAGTTTCACAGGTAGTAAATAACTTGTATTGCCCACAATTTTGATGGTGTATTGTGTTGTCCACTGTCTAAATTGACAGCAAGTATCTTGGAACAACCTTAATATCCCCACAAACTGTTTGAAAAGGGCCCAAAATATTGTTGTGTGATCTTGGCTGAACAGTCTGTGGCATCATGTGGCATATCAGATTTTCTATTTTAAATATGAATTGGTTATAGATTTTTTCAAATTATGTGCTACTATTGTATCTGTAGATGAGAGCTCTTATTTTCTTCTTTTTGTTTTTGACAGCTATTAAATATTTTCTTTCTCCTGGTGCGTGCAGATTTGGTAGGGAATGTATTTCTTAATTTGTTAACAAATGGGCAATATCCTTTCCCCAGAAACCAAAATTTTAGTCTTTCATATAGAGATAAAAATCATCTCAATGGGCAAATACACCAATTTCGAAACATCTCATTGGCTCAGAGATATTCTGGTTTTGCATTTTCATTGGGAATATGTATCTCTGTCCTTTGAAATCCATCTATTTATTGCAGTGACACCTACTGCTGGGAGAGCTGATCCGCAACAGGATCAGTTACTGTTAAACTTGGCCAAGAAGCAGCTCATGACTCAACCAGCAGATGTTTCTGTGGCTTAGGTCAAAAGGAACTTATGGACTCCCTTGTTTTTTTGCTTTACTCCTAGAATTAAATGCCAAGGAAGTCAATACCAGGTACAGGCAGTTGACCTGACCAGTAGCTGGAGGAACTGAACTAGGGCCCTGAGGAGCTGGAAAGACTAAAGCATTAGTCTGTTGAGCCAGTGTGCTGGCTGCAGTCCAGTAGTTTCAGACAACTGACTATCTGATTGTATGCCTGGATTTTAATAATAATTTTGTGTACTTATTTGATGATTTGTATCCAAGCTTATGCTCCTGACAGGTGCCCCTGTGAACAAAATCTCACTGGGCTATCTTGTATGAATATTTCACAATCAATCATACTTTGATCTACATTGCATATGTGCATTTTACATTATATTTAGTTTTGCACAAAATCAAATCCTAAGCCCCCTATGAAATAGAAATAAAATGAGCAACACAGCACTGCAGTCAGTTGTGCTTGGATTTAAATTGTTTTTAAATGTAGGTGAATTGGGTTTTGTGGTCTCAACCCTTCTCTGTTCATCCCTTAAAATCGTAAGGACATGGGGCACTATCCTACTGTCCTGAGCAAGCCAAAATTACATTTGCCTTTAGTAGCAGTTTACTTGTGTCAGGACTGTAGGATTGAGTCTACAATACATATATATTGAGATAATATAATCAGTTACAGTACTATAGGTTTACAGCTCTTCTTTCAATAGCATAGTGTCTTCAGCTAGTAATAGAGGATTTAAAACACCTAACTTTCTATGGTCACAAAATGTATAAAACATGATGAAGTGGGAATAATTTCTAAACTTTGCAATAACTCCTGGAGTTTATTTTTACTATATAATATTAAAGTTGGAGCATTACAAGCTTAATTTCAAGCCTATTCTATCACCTTTTAGTTAAATCAGTTGAACTGAAAAATCAGATATCTGCTGCAAGAGGTTGTCCAAACTGGGGAGAATTAAAACAGTCTTTCACATTCGGAATTATATGGAAGTAAAAATAAATGCATTTATGAAAAAAACAAAACAAAAAACAAAACTTCAATTTTATTAAACATTCCACAAATTCAGTCCAGTTTTTCATCTTGGTGTCATTATCATGATGACTCTTGTGAAAATAAATTACTGAAAATAAATTAAAATGTGAATGGTTGCTTATAGCTAAAAACATTTTTATGCATCTTTTTCCTGAACAAACAAACAAACAAACAAACAAACAAACAAACAAACAAACAAACCCTCCCAAAAAACAACCAACATGCAACAGAACAGGATTTCTGAAAAATGTTTTTGAGTTACTGAACTTTCAGCACCAATTATTTATCTTTCTTGTGTTTGGAGCCTACCTTTTAAAATATACACACAATAAAATAGAATAAATTCGTGAGAAAAGGAGATTTTGCTAAGTCACAAGTAAAGTAACAATAAATTAAACAACTTTCTGCATTCTTCTCATTTTTCTATTGTAATGTGAGAATCAGATTTATAAATGCCTCTCCTCTTCTCTCAATGTCTTATAAATCACTGTAGTTTATAAACTACAATCAAGATCGTTTCATAATCCTTCACTTGTCGGTTAAGGTTCAAAATGCCTCACAAGTTGGAAAGTAGCCTCTAGTATTTTAGAAATTAAATGGTCTTCCCAATTCAGAATGGAAAAAAAAATATGTAGCCTCATAGACGTTCTTTCTGGTTTTGTTAATGAATATAATTTTGAAGGTAACTTTTGGAAACCCCTTATTGTATCTACTCTCTAATATATGGAAATTACCCTGAAAGCATAGGGTCATATTGTAACATAATTTTTAAAGCAGAACACCAACTGAACTCAGTGAAGAGTTTGGTTAATGAGTGCTATAAAATCTAGCCTATAGTTTTGTCATATGTTTTCATTATATTATTGATTGTTTAGTATTGGAAGATTGGTATCAATCCCAATAAATTTGCAGATTATTCTCTGTTCTCAAACTTCATGACCTAGTTGCGCAATCACTGCATTACTCAAATGGATTTTAATAACATTTCCATAAAAGTAAGTAAAACTAACCTATGTGGAAAATCAATGTTTTCTTTGCATTTTGCAAGAATACACCCTTGCCCCCATATTTCTTAAATCTAATTACATTAGAAAAAAATGTATACACCCAGGGCCAGATTCTCACACCAGTGTAAATCTGGAATAACTACACTGAAGTGCATGAAGTTTTAAATGGGTATAAATGAGAGCAGAACCTGTCTTAGTGTTTTTTGTGTTCTATCAGATTGGATAGCAGTGTAATGATGCTTTAAAATATAAATGAACACCCTGCCACATACATTTCTGTTAAGATTTAACTATTTCCAGCTATGTCTTTTAGTATTGCCTACAAATCAGTCAAAGAAGAATAGGTCAACCACACTGCCCTACTGTTTATGTATTAATCATCTGGCAAATAAACCATTCAGTATCCTACCCACCCTCAGTAATATTTGTGATGTAATTTGTTTGGATGCCCAAATGTCACCAGCGTTGATTGTAAAAGATGAAAAAAATGTACTTGCTCAGCACATCCAGCTCTGGGCTAAAATGTAAGCATGAAATCTCTGGTTTATTTTTGTAATAATGTTTACAGCTGTTTAATGACCCTGAAAAGGTTCAGTAGTCTGGTGTTCTCTATTTCTTAACAGGAGTGTATTATGCTTATAACAGCCGTAGTTAAACAGTTTCAGCTACCACAGTAAGAACAATATTTAATACAAATTCAGTGTGTATTCTGTAAAGTTTCCTCAGTGATACTTGTTTACGAGTCACTTAGAATCAAAACAATCTATAGCTGACTATTTAGAATTTGTCAATTGACCATAAGTATAAGATACGCTTACAAGAATATTTCTAGTGGGAGAAATAAATTCTGAGGACTAAATCCTAAAAATGCTTATATAGTTGGGAGAACTTTTACACATATGTAAGTGCTTACAGGATCAGGGCCTGAAAGAGCATTACATTTAAATATGTGAGCTGATAATCCATTACTTTGCTTTGTGAATCTTTTAGCTAGCATTATCTGAGATATAACAACATCCCAGCAAAATTTTTAAAATGGCAATTTTCTCTAGTATAGTGAAAATGGGAATGCTGTAGTGGTTCACCGTACAATAGGAATGAACTGATGGCTGAACTTGGTTCATTCTGTTTTCAAAGACTAAAGCTATATATTTTTAAAACTATTTATTATCTAGGGGATGGAGAGGTTTTGATTCCAGCAGAAGAAAACCAGGCTTTTCATGTTAAATTATTGTGTATTGTGGTGGCAAGCATTTCTGGTGTCATCATTGTTTTAAATTCCAGTAATCCATTTCAAATACTTTAAATATAATCTGTGTACTCAATTGAAATGGTTAAAGTCAGAATTTTAGTTATTAATATCATGGAATAAACTTTGGAGGGCAAAAATGTGAGCGAGATCAAAATAGATATTAGCACCATCAAAGGCAATTGAATGGCTTACTGTACCTTTGTATGAAAGATGAGAGAGAGTATTTTGATAATGCATGTATCCAGGGTGGGTTTCATAAACTGTGAGTACCCTCAGCATGGAAATAGGAAATTGTACAGCTCAAGTAGAAAACTCCCATCATCTCACATTTTCATTAGCTAGATAATCAGGTTTGTCATATATGGGATCTATTGCAACATATGCTGGAAAATCAGTTGTTCTCTGACATACAACATGGTGAGAATTCAGCATCCAGGACTAGGGGACTCACTTTCATTTAATCTACCTTTATATATAGACAGGACGTGACATTCCTTTTAGGATGAGTGGGGCCAAGTCCTTGCAGAATTACAATACTGGGTAATGGTCAGTTTGCCAACATGCTATATGCATTGCTAAATTGGAAGGATAGGCGAGAGCTCTAAGTATTACAAAATCATTTACATAGAAGTAAAAAATGTTACTAAGTTTGACTTTCTTAATTTTTGTTCCTGTAGTTAAGCATTCTTAGTATTAACTTATGGTTGGAATGGAAAATCTCATGCTAAAAGAAGTATTGAGTCTCTTTGTCTAACATTTTTATCCTCATCATGGTCTGAGTTTAAACCTTACTCAGATTGATGAGTGTGAATATACCCTTCAGATACATAACTCGAAGGATAAATTAATCACAAGCCTCCACCGAAGAAAAAAGGATTATGTGAACCCACTCAGGAGTTTTGGACTGTACAGAAGAAAGGGCTTTTGGCTCAATTTTGTGTGTATGTGTGAGAACACAAAACCAGAGAATGACAGAAACAGCCTGAAGAAATCCAAGCAGCGCCTGCAAACACAGTGTGACCCCAGGGGAAGCGAAAGAGAGCAGTTTTGGGTCTGCTACTGGCTAAAGAGGTTTGTGGCTGTACACAAAGAAGCTATTCCATGGTTTTGGTTCTTCCTGCATTTGGAGAAGCAGGACTTTACACATTCTTTGTAAATAAACAAGATTTCATCAAAGACAATACCAGAATTCATCATCAATCAACTGGAACATTAGAGTCAAAGACTATTAGATTCAAAAAGGGGAAACATAATATATAAACATAAACTTTACAATAGATGAATTTTAAAATGTCTGGCATTCCATTATTATTTTGGTTATGAAGAATTCAGAAATTTGGATGCTTAGCTAAACACTTTTGGTTTGGAAAATTAGGCTGTAAGTATTACAGGAATTAACTTTCCTTGTCAGTCTTCCCAAATTTGTTGGTTTCAGAAAACCAAGAAAATACCAAGCTGAAACAAATTAGTGGAAAGGCTCACACATTTCTTAACAAAACTTTTATCTTTAATTTTTAAGCTAAAGTAGAGTTTGCAAACATATATTAACTAACTTCAAAAAACATGAGACTTGATCCTGCTCCTGCTGCAGCTGATGGCAAAACTTCCTATGACTTTAATGTGAGCAAGATCAGGCCCACAGTGTATAGGGCCTGATGCAATAGTGTATATTAAAAAAAAAAACAAAAAAAAAAACAAAAAAAACCCAGACATTTGAAAGCCAGGAAACTTGAATTTCAGCAACCAGCCTCAACTCTGATCCTCAGTCTCCATTCCTAGTTTACCTAATTTATCTTATGGCAATGGCAATGATTTACCATTTGAGCTGGTTGGTGAAAAATTGAAAACTGAAAAATTCCAGCCCAAAATAAAAAATAAAAATGTGTATTCAGAAATGCAGCCACAGTGCCACATCAGAAAAAAAGAAAAGGAGTACTTGTGGCACCTTAGAGACTAACAAATTTATTTGAGCATAAGCTTTCGTGAGCTACAGCTCACTTCATTGGATGCATTCGGTGGAAAATACAGTGGGGAGATTTATATACACACACAGAGAACATGAAACAATGGGATTTATCATACACACTGTAAGGAGAGTGATCACTTAAGATGAGCTATTACCAGCAGGAAGGAGGGGGGGAAAGGAGGAAAACCTTTTGTGGTGATAATCAAGGTGGGCCATTTCCAGCAGTTAACAAGAATGTCTGACGAACAGTAGGGGGTAGGGTGGGGGAGAAATAACATGGGGAAACAGTTTTACTTTATGTAATGACCCATCCACTGCCAGTCTCTATTCAAGCCTAAGTTAATTGTATCCAGTTTGCAAATTAATTCCAATTCAGCAGTCTCTTGTTGGAGTCTGTTTTTGAAGTTTTTTTGTTGAAGGATAGCCACTCTCAGGTCTGTAATCGTGTGACCGGAGAGATTGAAGTGTTCTCTGGCTGGTTTTTGAATGTTATAATTCTTGATGTCTGATTTGTGTCCATTTATTCTTTTACGTAGAGACTGTCCAGTTTGACCAATGTACATGGCAGAGGGGCATTGCCGGCACATGATGGCATATATCACATTGGTAGATGCGCAGGTAAACGAGCCTCTGATAGTGTGGCTGATGTGATTAGGCCCTTGATGGTGTCCCCTGAATAGATATGTGGACAGAATTGGCAACAGGCTTTGTTGCAAGGATAGGTTCCTGGGTTAGTGGTTCTGTTGTGTGGTGTGTGGTTGCTGATGAGTATTTGCTTCAGGTTGGGGGGCTGTCTGTAAGCAAGGACTGGCCTGTCTCCCAATATCTGTGAGAGTGATGAGTTGTCCTTCAGGATAGCTTGTAGATCCTTGATAATGCTTTGGAGAGGTTTTAGTTCGGTTTAGTAGTGTCCAGGAAGGGGATCTCTTGTGTGGACTGGTCCAGGCTGAGGTTGATGGTGGGATGGAAATTGTTGAAATCATGGTGGTATTCCTCAAGGGTTTCTTTTCCATGGGTCCAGATGATGAAGATGTCATCAATGTAGCACAAGTAGAGTAGGGGCATTAGGGGACGAGAGCTGAGGAAGCGTTGTTCTAAGTCAGCCATAAAAATGTTGGCATACTGTGGGGCCATGCGGGTACCCATCGCAGTGCCGCTGATTTGAAGGTATGCATTGTCCCCAAATGTGAAATAGTTATGGGTGAGGACAAAGTCACAAAGTTCAGCCACCAGGTTAGCCGTGACATTGTCGGGGATACTGTTCCTGATGGCTTGTAGTCCATCTTTGTGTGGAATGTTGCTGTAGAGGGCTTCTACATCCATAGTGGCTAGGATGGTGTTTTTAGGAAGATCACCGATGGATTGTAGTTTCCTCAGGAAGTCAGTGGTGTCTCGAAGATAGCTGGGAGTGCTGGTAGCGTAGGGCCTGAGGAGGGAGTCTACATAGCCAGACAATCCTGCTGTCAGGGTGCCAATGTCTGAGATGATGGGGCATCCAGGATTTCCAGGTTTATGGATCTTGGGTAGCAGATAGAATACCCCAGGTCGGGGTTCTAGGGGTGTGTCTGTGCGGATTTGTTCTTGTGCTTTTTCAGGGAGTTTCTTGAGTAAATGCTGTAGTTTCTTTTGGTAACTCTCAGTGGGATCAGAGGGTAATGGCTTGTAGAAAGTGGTGTTGGAGAGCTGCCTAGTAGCCTCTTGTTCATATTCCGACCTATTCATGATGACGACAGCACCTTCTTTGTCAGCCTTTTTGATTATGATGTCAGAGTTGTTTCTGAGGCTGTGGATGGCATTGTGTTCTGCACGGCTGAGGTTATGGGGCAAGTGATGCTGCTTTTCCACAATTTCAGCCCGTGCATGTCGACGGAAGCACTCTATATAGAAGTCCAGTCTGTTGTTTTGACCTTCAGGAGGAGTCCACCCAGAATCCTTCTTCTTGTAGTGTTGGTAGGAAAGTACCTGTGGGTTAATACCTTGGTTAGCCACATCATAATTGTGGTTCAGGTGCCTCATGCCTCCATTCCCCGCTATCAGTCAAGCACCCTCATTGGATTACGTTTCCCATGGTGCTCCACAGCCTCCTCTGTTGCTGAGCTACTCCAGTGCTTCATAACAGATGTAGTCTGGCTGTAGATCCCAGGCTGTAGAAGAGAATGGAGGCATGGGGCACCACAGCAACATTTCCAAATTGAAATTTTCAGAACATTATGATGTTATGGTTTTTTTAATGAAAAGTTGAGGTTTCTCGTTGAAAGCAGACAGTTTTCATGATACATTTCATTCAGCTGAAACCCCAGTTACCTGTGACTTGGGCTTTAGTGACCAATTTGAGTAGTGTAGATGGGACAAAACTGCACAGGGCAGTTTCTGGAGGCTTGATTTCTAGTCGTTTATGGGGACAGTGGATGAGGCAGGAAGAATGGAGTTTCTAGATTGATGAATTTGTTTGAGTTCTCTAATGAGTGGAATGATAGATGAAGGAGGGTGTTGTTTCTCTACTGCATATAGATACAGGCTGAGTTGATGTGGACCAAGTAGCAAAATGAGGACAGACACATGCATGTAAATAAGTGGTAGGCAGCACCTTTTATTAAATTTTAATGTAGGGAAGGGGCGCTAACCCACCCACCACCTATACTCTCCTAAACCAGGCTTTTAATTAGTTACAGTGCAGGGGTTACATGACTCCTTATCATATAACTTGTAACCAGCGCTACATTTACAGGGCTCCTTATCATTTAAACGATAATGTGGGGTAGGCTCTCCTCTGCTTACCTCCCCAGGACTTGGTTCTTTCTCCCACCACACCCGCCACAAGAGGGACAAGAGGTGCAGCAGGGCTACAAGGTCTGACCTCAGCCCATGAAGGCCACAAGATCTTACCCTATCCCAAGGCCCATCACTAAAATCCCAGGTCTTTTATCTCTGGGAACCACTCATTCTATTCTCTTAACGGCACTGGAAACTGCCCTCAAGTTGTGATGAATAAACCACAGGTAATACCCCAGTACTTCAGTTAGCTACTAAGCGTGTTATTGCTTATCCCACTGTGGCTTGAAGGTGAGGTGAGGAAGGCAAAAACTGTCTTGGTCTTCTGCCAATTTGCCCATGGGAGAAAAAATTCCTTCCTGATCCCCATAAACAGATGATTGGCTAGACCTGCAGCATCTGTCAGACCTGGTTCCCATTCCTAGTTTGGGGGTGGGGTAGGGTGGGCTTGTGGAATGGAAATGAAGGAGGCTGCACATGACCCCCTGCCAGGTTAAATAGGGAATGCCAGCCAATCATTACCCCTACCCCCGGCTGGCCAAGCAGTACCGGAGACTCCCAGGGGAGGAGCTACCTATTGTCGCTTGGCAAGTGTCTCCCTCCCTTGCTGCTGGGACTGTCCCCCTTTCACTGCCAACCCCATCAAGTTCTCCTACCTGTTCATGCAGGTGGGTGGCTATGTTACTGTGTTTTGCTGTGAATGGTCAGATAAACAGGAAGAGGTTCTAGGTTGCACAAGAAGTGTAAGAGAAGGGTTTGTGGTGAGCATTGGAAACATCTCTAAGGTAGTACTCGGGATTTCTGGTGGATAGGGAGGATGTTGACAAAGAGTCAGAGTTAAAGCTGTTTGCTGAACCTCAACTACATATTTTCTTCCTGAAAGACCATTTTAAAAATAAATCTCATAAGATTTTTGCCTGGGAGTTTCCTTTTTTGTTTGATTTGTGTGTTTGTTTAGAAACTACTTTAAAATGTTGATATGCAGTGAAAGCTTGTTGTGTTTTTTAAGCTCTTTGATCCCTGTTGGTGGGACCTCCTGTGCTCTTCAGACTGTGTATGAATGGCAGGTCGACGATGAATTTGGAAATGAAGGTATTATACTTGCTGGGAAGTGAGTGAGGAAGTGGCACATGACAGCAATCACTGAAAAGGTTACACCTTCAAAAGCAGGAGCAGAAGTGCTGTCTGCACTGCGGTACTGAAAGGATTACACCTGCAGCAATATGAGGTGCAGAGGCAGGGGTGAGAGTTGGGAGATAAATAGGAATTATAGAGGTGGTGACCGCATCTAGGCACAGCTGCCAAGGGGCACTGATGCAGCTTTAGTCAGGTGTACCATCACGATCAGGTTACAGTAGCTGGATCCCTGAAGAGGGGTAAGCAACCAGTAGATAAGGCAGTTAGAGAGGAGAGGATCATAGCCTTTCAATCCAAACAAAAATGAAACTACCTTCATGCCCTTTCCTTCATATTTCAGAAGGGAAAAAGCAGTATTGCCAAACCCAAAAGTTTAAAAATGGTAAGACCCAAAATATCATGAGGATTGATCCAGTGATAGATCCACTGATTGATTGATTGAAGTGATTTGGGTCCTGTTGCAGGAGCTCTTGCTCCCAAAAATTCTAATTAGTTAAATCTGTGTCCCTTCCAGACCCCCATCTGCCCCTCCCCTAGTCTAGCCATTAACCAAGCACCTGTAGCCCCTGTCTCAAGTCTACCCCCTAGCCCCACTTCTGTTCCTCACACACACACTTGCCCACTTCCCAAGCACGGTGTTGCAGGGATAAAGAAGGGCTGCGGTCGGGGAGGAGCTGACCCATGTTATCACAAGAGGGGAGGGGTGAGGAGGGAACAGGGTCACCTTGAGCAGCTGATCTCTTCCTGCTCCCACCCCAACACCTCCTCATGAGGTCATGCTCAAGAGCAGTTCAAGGGTAGGGGAGGAGGGAAGAATTCTGCCTGTCTCCTGCAGTAGCTCTGATTGGCTGCTCTTCCCCAGGAAGTGGGGAGGGCACCCAATTGTAATGTGTTTTCCTTTGGGTAGGGCTGAATATGGTGTGAGTGTTGGAGCATCTCCTGTCATCGACAGATTGGCCCTAAAATCGAGTTACTGGCTAGAGAGGGCAGCGCAGGATATGGTCTGCTTGGCAGCTCCAGCAGGAACTTCCTCAGTGCGCAGGAAGCCTGCGGCACCTCCGGGGACTGGGCCCTCTGCTCTAGGCTCTCCATCCCAGGTTGTGAAGGGTTGTGACTCAGTGGCTCTCTTCTCGTTCCTCTCCAGCTGCTCTGCTACCCACCTCCATCTCCCCAGCTGAAAATTTACTAGAAGCATCTAGGCTGCGGTGCTTTTTACTCCTCCTGCCCAAATCTTTCCAGTGAAGGGAGCAGCAGCATTTACTGCCCTCCACAGGAGATATAATTCTACTCTTCTCCTGGGATCCTCTGTTATCTCAGGTTTTGTGGCCCGTGTAAAGTAGTCCTGCTTGCACTCTTGGCAGGGATCTTCTGGGAATTTGGATCTGTGTAAGAAACAGGGTGAAATAAAGATTTCACCTATGCCTGTAGGTATTGCCAGTCCCAAGCATTCAAAAATACTGAGTCAGGTCTCAAACAATCATGAAATTAAAAATTAAGAAGTATGACATTTTAAATCAGTAACAAGGTTTATGTTCTTTGTATTAGCCATGTCTTTTCTGACCCTTTAGGTGCACATAAATCATGTTTTCAAGCATGTCTCTGTGACCAAGAGGGATAAAAACATATTTCTCCAAAAATAAACAACACTTCCGCTGGAAAGCTATGTTTCTCACCTAATTACTTGACTTCAGGAGTTGGGGCTTTAAGAAAATTATCAAACATTGCAAGACTTGCATCATGCCCTCCCTGGTGGGAAATGTGTGTATATGAACATATTAGCAACCAGGAGCAGGCCTTGAAATACAAGGGCTTGTTTTTTAGTAGGGAGAAAGAGAGTAAGGTGTGCTGTTGATATGGGTTGGACAGCTGGTGGGGAGAACTTCAAAAATAGCTTGAATTTTTTAAGAAAAATCAGTGAGAAACTTTCAACTTTTCAACTGTAACTGCTACCAGGTTTTTTGTTTGGTTGGTTTTTTTTAAAGTCCATCTTTGAAGATAAATACTACAAAATAGCATAAACCTCAACAAATATAAAACAAAACCAAGTCCAACAACTGTAGGTTAGAAATGATACTTAATGTTAACCATCAGTATTAATAAACACCACTGGGATCTGACAGAGTTTTCAAACTTTGATAAGGGATAATGCTAAAATTAGCCACCTAGTCTCCCTGAAAAAACTTAAGGGCACCAATTCCCATTGAGGTCAACTGAATAAAGCAAACTTGGAGTGTATATATCAAGCTGTTTTTAGAAAAAATGACATTCTAAGAGGATTCTTCAAAAAAAAATCTCCTGGATTTTCAAATTCTCATGTCTCCAAGGTGCCTTGTCTGATTAACCTGGGGGGGAAAATCACCTCCAGTTAGAAACAAACACAAGAAATTTCAAACAGAAAATAGCTTATTTGAAGGAGGTAGAAGGGATGTAGGGTCAATTTAACAGAAAAGCAAACAATAAATAAATTTGCTCCCATTCACAAGTATCTAATTCTGTGTACCTGCGATCTAGTGGATTGAACCCAGCAGGGCAGCCAGGAATTCCGTTCATTTACTATGTAGTCTTCAGTGATACTTGAATCGCTCTGTATTTGTTTCCTCATCTATGAGAGGCTTACCTATAACCAACTCAGAGGTGTTGTGAATTTATATATGTATAAAACACTGTTGTACAAAGAGTAAGTGCTAAGTATTATGTGTATTGCAGACTTCTACATCTAATCTGTAAAAAGAAAAGGAGTACTTGTGGCACCTTAGAGACTAACAAATTTATTAGAGCATAAGCTTTCGTGAGCTACAGCTCACTTCATCGGATGCATTTCCGATGAAGTGAGCTGTAGCTCACGAAAGCTTATGCTCTAATAAATTTGTTAGTCTCTAAGGTGCCACAAGTACTCCTTTTCTTTTTGCGAATACAGACTAACACGGCTGCTACTCTGAAATCTAATCTGTGTGTTTATTTATAAATAATGCTGAATGTTAGAAATGGGTCCAAATACAATCCCTGGATCTGAACACTACTGAACTTTGGAAAAGTTCTGATCTGGATACAAACATGAATTTTGTGGTTCAGGCTCATCTTTAATATACGTCAGTGTATATTTCTTCTTTTTCTCTTATAAAATCTTAATCTCAACATCAGTCATCCTGTCAAGGAAAACCAAACAGACTTCCCTATGGACACCAACCAGGCTTCTCTTAGACCCCGATCTTGCAAATACTTAAGCACATGTATAAGTTTGCTTACAAGAGTTGTCCCATTGAAGTCTATGGAACTACTCCCATGAGCACAGTTACAAACATCTTAAGTATTTGCCAGATCTGGACCTCAGATTTTCTGGCAAATGGCCATTGTAAAGCAATGTGAGGTTTGGTCTCCACCTGGGCCAAACATGTTGCCTTTGCAGCAAGCCTGGTGAGTAAGTTTCTGTGTCCAGACATGAATAATAAGTCAAATCAATTAAATAACTATTCAGTAAGAAGTTAAGGAATTTAGTAATTTTATGGTAGAGAAAGGGTCAGATTATATCGGTAAATAAAACAGATCTTCATTGTTTCCATCTGACCTTATAGTTTCTTATTGTTCAAAAGTCATTAATGTAAAAGTTTTTATTTTAAATAGAATGTTATAGGTACATTATTTCTGAATAGACTAGAGAACATGGCAAGAATAGAATATTATTATGGACAATTATGCGGACCAGCACTGAGTGCTTGTGTTTAACAAACAGCTTTGAGTTCTAATTTTCTGCAATACACATACTGAAGCTATTATTTGTACTCGTTACTGTATATTGGGAAAGTAATTAAAATACTTACATTTGTTGATACTTCCTATAGCACCTTCCCTGGATTTTAATTGGTTTTATCTAGTTCTGTATGAGAACTCTTTAAAACAAATCAGAGTCCCTTAAATCACATATATTACCCATCAAAGGACAGAGATATTTCTTTATAAACTTACAAGTTTTTCTAAGAACTGAAATCTAAAGAGTCTCAACAATGAATTAAAAGATTTAGCAGAAGATAATTTATGCATTTTTTGATGGTCACAGTTTCAAAATGACAAAAAACAATGTCTTGTAACAAAAGGGTTAAATCTTAATCTCAGAGGTTTACAAAGCTGCTAGTCGCAGTCTCCTTAAAATTTAATATACCTCGTTAATGCTTACTTGCAAACACTGAAGGATTTTTATGATTATAATCATGTGTTACAGCACCTAGTACTGTTTCTAAGCAGCATACTAATCAGCTTAATGAGATATTACTGCACTTTTTGTTGACTGAAGCAAAATCCCTTTTATTGTTCTAAAGCTTGTCCTTTACTTTATTTTTTCCAAAAAACATTATCTTGTTTTATTGTATACCAGTAAATATAATGCTTTCATTTTTTTATCAAATCATAAAACTATCTTTCTCATTGTGGAATGTGGAATATATTGAAAATGGTTAATAGAACTAAAAGTTATATTTTGTTTTCTGTTTGTGTTTTTTTAAATGGAAATGGGAGAGATGCATAACATTTCTTTCTCTATAGATTGAAAATGTAAACAGGTGCAGTTTCACAGGAAATGGAACAGGAGACATTGAAAAGTTTATGCCGCCCCTTTAATAATTAGATATAGAAATTGGCAACATGCTATTTCAAAATACTAATTAATAATTTAAATCAGTAAACATACAGTACAATGAAGGCATTATATAATTAAGAACAAATATGATCACAACTGTATAGTATAATTAGCATTTAATATACTTTTTATTGTTTTCTACTATAATTCCTTTGCATTATTATGTGTAGGTTAAACATAAAATGAAAATATTATGTCCTCAGATATAGTTGATTCACTGCTTATAACTATTTTGTAGTACAAATCTAAACTATCTCCTTATTTTCAGGGATGGAGGAAGCTAGTTTGTGCCTTGGTGTTTCTTCAGCTGTATCAGAAGCTGACACCCATCTCAACAGTACCATACTTAATGGCCAATATTCAATGAGCCAGAAGCTGCATCAGATAACTTCGCAGCTCAGTCATGCCTTTCCAGAACTCCAAAACAGGCAGAATACTGAGGAGAAGGCATCAGCACCACTAGAAGACAAAAGTCACGTGGCTATAGCAAATCAGCCAATCAGCAGTCAGATGGCACTGTTAGCAAACCAGCTCAATAGAGATGTTGACACAAGTTTGAATGGAAGAGTGGATCTGCAACAATTTTTAAATGGACAAAACCTTGGGATCATGTCTCAGATGAGTGATATCGAGGATGATGCCAGAAAGAACAGAAAATACCCATGTCCCCTCTGTGGGAAACGCTTTCGGTTTAATAGCATCCTATCACTCCACATGCGCACTCACACTGGAGAGAAACCATTTAAGTGTCCATACTGTGACCACAGAGCAGCTCAGAAAGGCAATCTGAAGATTCACCTACGTACTCACAAACTTGGAAACCTTGGCAAAGGCCGTGGAAGAGTCCGAGAAGAAAACAGGCTTTTACATGAGCTGGAGGAGAGGGCGATTCTGCGAGACAAGCAGATGAAAAGCAGTCTTTTGCAGCCACGACCTGATGTGAAAGCACAGCAGCATTCACAGCCAACACCTCTTGCAAACTGTAATTTGTCTGTGCCAGCTAATCACAGCACACCTGATATTTTGAACCCTGTCCCCTCTCCAAAGCCTGTCAGTGTCCAGGAAGAAGTAGTAGCTCAGACTTCTGGGTTCAGATGCACATTTTGCAAAGGAAAGTTTAAGAAGCGGGAAGAGCTGGACAGACACATAAGGATCCTGCACAAGCCTTACAAATGTACTCTGTGTGATTTCGCTGCCTCCCAGGAGGAGGAGCTGATTAGTCACGTGGAGAAAGCTCACATCACTGCAGAGTCAGCTCAAGGCCAGGGATCCAATGGGAATGGAGAACAACCTACCAATGAGTTTCGCTGTGAGGTGTGTGGCCAAGTATTTAGCCAAGCCTGGTTCCTCAAAGGCCACATGAGAAAGCACAAAGATTCTTTTGAGCACTGCTGTCAGATTTGTGGGAGGCGCTTCAAAGAGCCTTGGTTTCTTAAAAATCACATGAAAGTCCATCTGAATAAATTATCCGTAAAGAACAAATCTCCTAATGATCCAGAAGTTCCTGTATCCATCAGCAGTATGTCACAGGAAGCTCATGCAAACTTGTATTCACGATACCTATCATGTTTGCAAAGTGGCTTTCTTCCTCCAGACAAAGCAAGTTTAAGTGAACAAAATCAGATTTATAACAAAGGAGATTTGCCCATGAAAGAGAGAGAAGTTCTGGGGAAACTCCTTTCACCCATTTCTGGCATCAGCCATAGTATTGCTGAAGGGGATAAACATTCTTTATTGGGCTGTCTCAATCTGGTGCCTCCTCTGAAATCCAGCTGTATAGAAAGGTTACAGGCTGCTGCCAAGGCTGCAGAGATGGATCCAGTAAATAGCTATCAAGCCTGGCAGCTTATGGCGAGGGGAATGGCCATGGAACATGGCTTTTTGTCTAAAGAGCAGCAGATACAGCGCAGCCATGAAGACACTTTGGCAAATGCTGGAGTTATGTTTGATAAGGAGAAGCGGGAGTATGTGTTAGTAGGAGCAGATGGCTCTAAGCAGAAAATGCCTGCTGATTTGGTTCGCAGCACTAAAATGGGCAATCAGAGAGACTTGCCAAACAAACTAGACCCTTTAGAAGGCAGTCGAGATTTTTTGTCACATGGTATGAACCAGGGACTTGATTATAACATGCAAAGTCATGGAAATGTGAAAGAAAAGCCAACTGAGTGTCCTGACTGTGGAAGGGTTTTTAGAACATACCACCAAGTTGTTGTTCACTCCAGGGTACACAAGAGAGACAGAAAAGCAGAAGAAGAGATAATTCAAAGTAGCCTCGATGAGCGACGTGGGTCTGGAAGTGATCAAGAGTCTCAGTCTGTCAGCAGGTCGACAACACCAGGGTCCTCTAACATTACTGAAGAAAGTGGAGTAGGTGGGGGTCTCTCACAGACAGGGAGTGCACAAGAGGACAGTCCACATCCTTCCTCACCTTCCTCTTCAGGTATGCTAACTTATCCATCACCAATTTTGACTGAGAAATTAGATGCTATAGTTTAAATGACAATAATTTAGTACTTTATACAATTTACCAGTGTTATTTCTACTTACAGTTCCCAAATAGTTTGCAGGGCTGTGGTGTTAGAGCATGGTATTTTGGATTCTCTTTTTTAAAATCCCTTCACACTTTTTAAACAAATTCTCATTTCACCTGTGGATATTTTCCATGGTCAAACTTTTCCGGGCCTTTCAGCTATCTCTTCAGCTATGCCACAAGTGGCAATGTACAAGGTCTGTGCTTTCGCCAATGAAGGTGTCACTTGGGGAGTCCCTTTCTCTGGGGTTCTAAAGCTCCTCTGTTATATCTCTGCTCTCTCTCTTTTCCAGACCCTACTATTGCCTCCAGGTGGAAAGGTGAAGCAAGTTACTTTCTTTAAGCTATAGCTCAAAGGGGTATATTGTATTGGTCACTAGCCCTCCTGAGAGAGACAGCCTAGTCCCAATTCCCAAACAACTCAGTTATTAAGCTGAGATATGCACTGCCAGCAGGTCACCGTGCTGACTAGAACAACAACAAAAATAAAATAAAATCCATTATTAGTTTTTTTGACATAATTTTCATTTATATGCTTATTTTAACATGTATGCATCCTTCCATTTATTCCATGTGTATTTGAAAGTACAAGAAAAATAGAAATTGAACTGAAACATTTTAATTGCATTGTATGTCATGTTAACTTCCTGTGTATAAAATAGCAAAACAGATAATATTTCATTGAAGATGTCTATAAAATATTGAGCTTCCTGGTACAATTTTTAAAGTTACTAGCCTATGACTGCTGAAATAAAATCTCCAAGTAATAACAGGTAAGATTTCTGGCCTCATCTATATTTCCAATGCCACTTACTAATGGATAGTAAATTGAAAGTTATATCTTCAGCCCTTTATAAAGAAAGCACCTCACTAATACTGTAATCATTCTGCAAGGCTAACAACAGAGGAAATCATGCCATAACAAATACTCTGTTACTAATGGCAACATTGATTTCTGCAATCAGCCATTAAGTCTAGAAAATGAAAGACAGTTTGAGGTACCTTAAGGCATTATGTTGCCCACTGTTAAAGATCTGGTAGCAGGCTGTTGAGGGTAATTCTTTTTAGTTTTTTTCCCCCAGTTTCAATAAATATTTTAGTATTGGAGGCAATTCACTGTTACAGTTATTAAGTATATGCTAGTTTATTTTTGTTGTTCTTGTCATGCTCCAGTATACTCAACTTCTAAGGCCAAATTAATATAAAAATAAAGTGTTAATTTGTAGGCTTATTACAAACCAGTAAAGAAATTGTTAAGACACATAAATCTGCACTCCACATTCCACAGATTCCTATAGTACTTAATGTTGTTGTTTAAATACCCATGAAACACACTGTCTACTCTTAGAGTCATAGCCTCGTTTACAATTTATTACTGGTGAGACATATTAGAAAAAGCTATGTAGGAACAAGGGTAACAGGCAAGAGCTAATTTCATA
>NC_050079.1:21603406-21630906 GCF_009764565.3 Dermochelys coriacea
TAAGGGGGAGGCTGAAATGCTAGTGTGATGTTTACGGATCATGCTCTCTTGCCACGTGGTATGGAGTATGAGATACTTGAGAATTCTGTAGTGAGAACTCCAGAGAAATCAGAACATCTGCTTCTTTATTTTGGCCCAGCTGGAGCTCATTGCAGGCTTCCCGCTCCGTCTGTTCAGTGGAAACTTCCATCCATTATTTCCGTATCTCTCTGTACAAGCACACAGTTCTAGGTGTAACCCACACAACTGCTGGGTGTGGCGTTCTGTCCCATCTAGTGGCACTGAGACCACTAAGAGAAAGAGTTAAATGAGTCTGCTCTACAGCCTTCACTATCAGCCAGTTGGCTTTTAGCTCATGCGTTACAGGCTCATGCACTGAGCTCCAGAAGTCCCAGGTTTGATCCTGTCTGCTGACAACCGGGGTCTGGTGGTGTTAAATAGGCACATTCCTTATTCTCCCCACTTCTTTGGGGCCTGAACCCCTCTTCCTCACCTGGCTTAGCCCAAGAGTTTGGGATGGACATGACAGTCAGATTCTAAACTTTGGGGCCTTAGCAGTATTAAAACCCTGTACGAGCATGTATAAGTTTTTACACCGAGGTGAAGACTGGGAGAGAGAGAAAAGCCATGGATACTGGAGCACTTCTTGATATTAGGGCTTGCTTCTGACTTCTGTGGGAGTGAGAAAGGTGGTGGTGATTTAGAAAAGCAGATGTATCTCTATGGACAGCACAATTTACTGCTCTCTAGCTGCTGTTACTTGTTGTGACAGATCTCTGCGTGTTAGTCTGGCTGTAGGTGATAATTACACAATCCAGGAAGAGGGCAGAAATGAATAGTCCCATTATATCCTGAGGCATAAATGTCCCTGCCCTCCCTCAATCCAGTGTGTAAGTTTTTCCCTACAACAGGCCCAAGTAATGATAAGAATCTGGGGACAAAATCTGCATTTCCAACCCATCCAGTCTTGTTATCAGAGTTGGCATATCCCCTTAATGCTGAAGCTGAGAGGTAGGCTGTACTCCCCTGTCTTTAACCCTGTCCATATCTTCTCTAGCAATGGCTTTTTATCCACATTTCATTTTGTCTGTCCCATCCATTAGGCTTCCTAATAATTTCTTACCTGTACAACACATAAATCTTTGTAAGTGAAAACTGAACTATTTATGTCTTATCTAACATTGAGGTGGGGGAGAGGGTATTTATCAAAGACCAGTTGTATCATTTTCCCTTTTAATAATCTAAGAAAACTACACACAGAGGGACAGAAGCAAATCTCAAAAGACTTTTTGAGACTTATGCATAGAAAATCATCAGCACTCTTAATACTTTATTGTTTCCTTGGAGATTTTTATTATTATCTTTATTATTATCTTTATTGTTTCCTTGGAGATTTTTGGAATATTAGTTATGATCTCAGTGAGACCAATAGGTGATTCAAAGATATTTGTGAACTATAACAAAAGCAAACAGCCATTTTTTCATCATTTAAAGGGAAGTCAAGAAGAAAGAACAGAAGAAAAATACTTTTTTAACCGGAGCGTGATGGTTACATGAGAATCATGTATATTTAAAGAGGAAAAATTATAGAAGTGAAAGTTGGCCATTACCACTCTGAGTTTGTCCAAGAGGCTCTATAAGTTTTATTTAGATTTTATGGACTTAAGTAATTTAATGTTATTTGTTTGCAAGTCTTTCTACATCAAGCACATTTCTGTTAGAAAAGTATGTTTCTGCTGTTTTCCCACAAACAAAATAAATAAAACAATGACTTTTGAAGAACTTTGTGTCAGTTCTTCTTTCAAATGTTCTATTATTCTTGAATTTTATTGGCTTTCATAAAATAATTACAACACTGGTACAACAGGGAACATTAAGTCAACATGGAACCACACATACCACACAATGGTATCAGAGACACCACAGTTATTTGCTATTCTATGTAGAAGAAGTATTGCTCAGATACCACTGTGTAGTAAGTATATGTAAATGTGGATTTTCTGGTGGTGACCATTGTATTATACTATAATCAACGTTGGTTTTGTCATAAGAAATGGAGGAGGCCATCACTGACAAGGACAAGCAATAGTGAAGTACAAATGCATTCTACTACTGTGCTTTGGGTGACTCTTTGAAGTCTGGTCACTAAAAACGTTTTATACTTTGACAAAGAACAAACTCACTTGCACTGATGTGAGAAGTACCAGGGGAAATGACTTGGACATTAATATGGTATACATTCTGAAGTTCAGCCAGGAAAATGGACACAACTGAACAATTGCACAAAGAGCCTTGTGCTTGTGTTTATCTATTGCCAGACCATATTTACCTACTCACAGAATTCAATATATTTTGTATTCATGTTTCACACAAAGAGTTTTACATTTATGAAGAAAACTGGTCTCTGGTAAGCCTTGAACCGCCTGGCTTCCTTCATATTTTGGCTCCATGTAGGAGGCCATTCCAGAGGCTGTCAGGATGTGGAGAGAAAACCCCCTCCCCCATAAAACTGCTGAAAGCCCCAAAACCAACTGTCCATCCTTTGTCTTCCACTGAAAGAATTGTGACAAGTCCTGGAGCTATTTTAGTGGCAGATAGAACTGAAGAACTTGCAGCTGTTGGTGCAATTGATGCTCATCAACTTGCAGCCAATCTCCTCTCAAATCCTTAGTGGTGAACAAAACTAGACATTTCAAAGGTGACTCAGAAGTACAGTGTAGTGACCCTGGCTCAAGTGCTGAGTCTGTTGTGGAGAGCCATTAATATTAAAGTTGGAGCCTAGTGCGCTTATTGCATATACCTTTCCTTTTACGAGCTGGAACATTGAACAATTTCATCAACTATATGAACAAAATCAAATACTTATGTGTCAGATATACACAGCTGTATTTGTGCTGTTGCACTATCCAAAGAACATATCAATGGCTTTACTTAGCATGAGTTGCAAAAGCGATTCCTTACAAAGAACTTGTATAGCATTGCCAATGAAAAGTGTTCTTTTCTTCAGTGTTTTCTCTCCTTCCCTTTTACTGAAGCCTGGACTAATATAACTTCAGACAATGTAGGACCTGATTCTCCACTCCCTTTCACTTTTGTATAGTCATTTACACCTCTGCAAAGTAAGTGGAAAATGCTACCACATCAGAACAGTAGCATTTTGCATCAAGTTTGTACTCCTTCTGTAAGGTACAAATGTCTACATAAGGTGCAGGGCAATCGAGAATCGGAACCATGATATATATTTATTATTATATTGGTAATATATAACACCATGTTTATTTTTATTTCTCCCAAAAAGTATATAAAAGGATGTCATTTGTAGTATTTCTGCCAGCTATATTAAGCCGCAAGTGGCCGATCATGCTTGTACATTCATGCTGTGCAATCAGAAGGTAGGTGAGTGGGACCTCTTCCACTGATGTTGCCTTATTGTGGTTTCTACATAATTTCTGTGCTCGTTATAGTCTGTCACTTGAACCAATGATGCCTGGCTTTAGGCACCTACCGTTTCTAGTGGAGGGCTTCCAACTGATTAAGCCTTTTTATATTATTTCTTCCAACCCTAATATTTATTTCCTGATGTGACTTAAAAAGTATTGTTGACCTGCAATAAGCTTGCCGGGGCTAGGGAGCCTAGAAAGAGGGCAAGCTTTTTTTAAGTTTAAGGAAAAAGCAAAAACCAGCAACAAAAACACAAGTTTGTTCATCAGCTGAATTCTTATTGCTCTAGTCTACATTTGAAAGGATTCTTTGGCTAAAGAAAATATCAGACATTAAGTAGCAGAGGGTTAACTTAAATTGTAGAGTAAATTTTGGCAAGCAGACAGCAATGTTTCAAAACCTTGTGTTTTCATTGTTGCTGACTCTGTTCGAGGAAAGGTCTGTAGGAGAGAAACCAAACAGAAAACGAAGATTACCACAGTGGGAGTAAATATACAGAATGTCAATTTTTTAAAAAGTATGTCCGACTCTTACAAAAATGTGGTAATTTGCAGCCTTGGTCTTTGCTAAGCAATCTGCAAACACGTACTGTACAGTAGGTGGTATTATAGAAACCTCAAAATCTCTCCGATAAATTTACAGGAATTCCATAAATTCTTGCAAAATGTTACATGAAGCACCTTTTAGCTGATGGTTTTGTGCAGACCTCCATACTGCTGAAAGAAAACAAATCATTAACTGCAACTAAGATCTGTATCTTATTTAAGGCAATGGGATCGAGTTATTCTCAGTTACATAGATGAAACTACACTGAAATCCATAGAGCTGAAACCAACAGGTTGTATTAAAGTAAGTGGGAGGAGAATTTGGTCCAAAGTCTTAAAGACATAGAAGCTCATATTTGCAATTACATCCAAAATACCTGTTGGACATGAATATCTTCCTGATCTGCATAGTACCTGAAAATACTGTGGAACAGGTGGACTTTTTCTGTAAGGAATTCTTTCTCAATCCACTCTATGAACATTTTTACCTTAGAAGAATGAGTGAACAGTTGAGTAGGTAATAGAAATTATGTAGATGTTTCAGTCATAGACACTGTATTTTCAACTGTGTAACGAACAATTACATTGTACCTATTTATTATTTTTGTAAGAGTAAAGGGTAAGGAAATGACCTACAGTAGTTGCACAGATAAAGCAAGGAGAAAAGAGCAATTCTCTAATCCTACTTCCTGGTCAGCATTACCCTCTGAGGTGTGCATGGGAAGGGCAGATTTGTTATCTGGGAAGTGTTCCAGATTAGTTATTGGTGATTTCTTTGTTGTTGCGCCTCATGGCACCAATGGTTGAACTAAGTAGGCACTTTACACTGGCTGACCTATGCAGGATTTCTCAGTCTGTCACAATGCCACCAGCAACACTGAAGGTCCTCTCTAACAACATGGGTGTTTGCTGGAAAAAATGTGCCATGCTCAGAAGACCCAGGTTATCCATACAGTCAGTTGCATTCTAAAATGGAATGTGTGCACTAACATTTCAATTACCATTTTACTAAACTCATACTGTGGGATGTTCCAGGAATATGTTCTGTTGCGTGAGATGTACTTGGCCTACACATGGGAGCTGGGAGGAAGTGGAGGAGGAAGAAGATGACATGTTCTCCAGCACTTTGTTTATAAGATCATCCTTCCAAGTATCTGTGCCTCCATGGGTGGAAAAAAATATTTCAGTTCTTTCCTTGAGATATGTATCATGCCATGTTGCCAGCATATGGATGTCCCTTTCAAATATTCCTCAGATTGTGAATACTAAAGGCAGATAAGGTTTTGTATCAAATTTACTGAAGATGTACCTCCATATCTTTTAAAATTTGGATTGCATTTTGCCTGAAAAGCTGCAAAATTAAACAAATACTTGCACTATCTGTACTCTGCAAACTTCTGAAATGAGCATATATCATTGAGAAAAAATAACTAAATAAGTGATAAAATTCTAGTAAACGTAAAGGGCTCTTGATTAAGTAGTTGCACGGCATCCTTGTGTAGCATTTTTTGCTACATATGCTGTGCAGATGGCATTGTCTGATGTAGTAAATCTAGGACTTAGACTTGGGTCCTGATTCTCATTTACACTATGCCCCCTTTGTACTGCTTTAGCAGTGTAAATGGGCCTTAAAGTAAATGTAATATATGCATACATCGACCTTCCTTTACACTATCTGTGTGGTGTGAAGGGCCTGTGGTGTAAATGAAAATCAGGGTCTTGAAGTTAAGGCACACTCCTCCTGCATCAGGTTTACTATTTTCAAAACTTTTGGGGCTGCATGGATCATGAAGTTAGTAAGCCAAATTCAATCCTGGTAAAACCTCATTCATTTTAATGGGTTATATCAGGGATGAGTTTGGTCCAGTGATTTGGAGCTGAGCATGGGAATATTGCTTGGCTCCTTTCCTTAACCTTCTAACGAGCACTTAGAGATGATTCTTTCAGCAATGTTACTGAACTCTTACTGCAGCTTTCCTTTCCTAACTCTAAATAGTCATTTGAAGCTTTCCCACCCTTCTCCTCATGTAAATGGGGCTGGAGTTACACAGTGGTTCTGTGTATGTTCTTTACTCTGTGAACAAAAAAAAAATCTTGAGTTGCTGTTTACCTCTAAACGATCTTTAATTATCAAGTTGTTTAGCTGAGAAGAAAGAGAGAGTATCTCTTTGTGCTGTTGAATAGCATCACTCTTTTTCTCAAGGAGGCATTCAACACTGGCATAATATTGTTATTTGTTAGGTGATGTCTTGCCTGGTAGTACCTCAGTGACACTGAACTTGAAAGCAACAAGAGCAAAAGTACTAGGATGCCTGGAGATTCCTGACTGTCCGTATCTTTTTGAAGCAGCTAAAACAAGATAATTTTAAAAAGGCCTTAACAAAAAGTAGCCACCCCTTTTGAGGTAATTTTCACCTCTGCAATATCACCTTAGGCTTCTGCCATCACTGTTACAATGCTGGAAGCCAGGCCCTACCTAGCAATGACAGCCATATTCAATCATTTAAACGTTCATAAAAATAGCACTGCTGCTGGTAGAGTAGTATCCCCAACATGTTAGATCCTTTCCAAACATAAAAGAAGGCATAGTTTCTGACAAGAAAAATGCACAATAATGAATAAAATAAAATTTTTAAAAAAATCCCTTCTCCATTCACAGAATACACAGTGCTGTGCAGTAGTCTTCATTTTTATAGTTTGCTAATTTACTCAATACATTTTGGGCTTTTTGTGTTATCTGTGAACAGCTCACCCTATTTTCAAACTTATTAACTGTATCTATTTCACCCCAAAGTTTCTATGGATAATTATTGGTCTGGTCTTAGCTGAATCACAAGCAGTTTATTATGAGTTTCAAAATCTGAGCTGTTTTGATTGGACAAATTAGTCATATGGTATGTTTTTTCCCCAGATTGGGTAAGCTTAACTTTTAGAAACTGTGTGAATACTTGAGATTAAAAATTCATTTTTTCCATCAATATTATGCAATATTCTCTTTACATGTGCTGTATCGGTAAATATTCCTTTTTGTCCACTCATTTTCTGGAATATTCATGATGAGCAAAAAAGGGTGCAAGGTCAGTCAAAGCATATTCAAACAAATATTCATTCTCCACACACTTTCCAAACTCAAAATTTCATAGGTGTTTTCTCTCATATTTAGAGAGGAAAATTGAAAGGAAGTGTATTTTTGCTTATGTAAATCCACAGATGGGATCATTTGTGTCTCAGTAAGAGAGAAACTAAAATGGCTGCTGTATCATAAACAATTTAAGAATAAGAATGGCTTATGAGACAAAGTGTTTCCTTTACTTAATATAAAACCAGCAATAAAAGATTTAAGAATACATTCCACTTCAAAAGCCTGATGAAGATGGTAGAGGTGAGGCTAATTCAAGAAATGTATAGATAGCTTAGAGATGGGTAGACCGTAAACGTAGTCATTGTGAGCTACATATTTTAATGCTTATGCTCCATCTTCTATATGCTAAAGTATTTAGTATATATTTAGTCATTGCATTGCCCTTTTAAATAAGAAGGTAGAACCATGTGATCAACCAGCTCTCCACAGACCACTGTATCAATAGACCATTCCATCAACCACCATGGACCAAAACTTAAGAACTGTTGGCCTAGAGTAAGCAAGCATGTATCAAAAAGATTAGTGCCATATTTGCAAGTCGTTACAGAGAACTGTAAAATTCATGGGTGAAATAGATTCAGTAGGGATAAAGTTAAGACGTGTGTAACAGAAATGGTTGCCTTTGTACTTATTGTTGTTGCCTTTGTACAATAATATGTTTTCCCTGAGGGTGTTTGAGAAATTCGATCACAAAATAAAAAAAGAATGTTTGTTCTGAGTAAAGTTTGGAAGGATTATTCTGACAACACCTGTAAAACATAATTATAACTCCCATAGATGTTTTCTCTCATATTTAGAGAGGAAAATTCCTTGCCTCTAATCTTGGGTGCATACCTGTGGAAGGTTTAGATTCCTTTAAGTAGTATCAAAGTAATGATAACAGTGTGCAGCTGCTAATTGTCTTTTCCTTGTTGTTACTCACCTAGCTGTTTAGAAAAAAAGAAAAATTAAGAGAATATCTCTAATCAGCCATATGACACAAACTTTTATTTGCCACAGTGAGTTAAAATGCACATTATTGGTCAGCATCCTAGATACAAATTTTGACATAGCTTTTTGGGAATACCTGTGAAAAAAGGAACAGAGAATTAGATATATTTAATTCATATTACTTTATATTAACTATATACATACTTACTGTTATCTCAATGGTATGTCTGCCAGTGGATATTGCTGTATCCTAATTGAAGCAGAGAGATAATATACACATAGTATGCGATCCAAGAAAGGAGTGTTTAAAGTACAGTGCCTGCTACAAAACAACCATCCTACCCCCTCAGATAGTAATAAATAGGAACCAACTGTTCAGTTGAAAATGACTTATGTGTGATAAGAAGGTCTGAAATACACTTTACAGTATTCTTGGTATAGTTATAAATTGATGAATATATTAAGGAACCACATGGACAGCACCTGTCCTTCAGTACGAAGGATTGAAAGTCAGTCAAGTTTAACATTACTTTGTTTTTAACAGGTAGGACAGGTACCACATGGCTAACAATTTAGACCCAGGAGATGACATTTCAGTTTGGTGTGGTTTCTTCACATACCATGATTTAATTTGCATACTGTATAATTTGCCATATTGGATAAGCCCATTGGTCCCTCAGGTCTGGTGCTTATAGTAGTAGCCAATACCTGCTGTTTTAGAGGGAGACATCACTCCACATCCAGAATGTACTCAATCAGTGCAGTCCTTGGTTAAAAAAAGGGCTTTCATTTTGCCCTTATTTTAAGTTACACAAGAAGGCCTGTGGTTGAAGAAGGTCTGTATGGAAGACCAGACTGTTTCTGAAACCTTTTGGAATGCAAGGACTATGACGATGAGAACTGAGGAAAGAATGTGTGTGTGGTGTGTGTGGGTCTCCTTTCTACACATTGCAATATGACATGAGTCATTGAGGGCCTGAGTTTGAAAAGGTGGGCCTAATTTCTGTGCACACTTGACTATATTTATATGTACATCTGGCCAGTTAGATACTCACTTGGTTATTATTGGTTATACTCACAAGGACTCCTCATTGTTTTTGCTGATACATACTAACACGGCTACCACTCTGAAACCTGTCACTTGGTTATTATGACTTCAGACACCCCATTTGGGGTAATTACGAAGGTAACTGCTTATGGAAATTAGGCACGTACATTAGCACATCTAACTTTTTCAAAATCATGTCTCAAATCCTAATCTGCAGGTATTTTAGGTGGATAGGTATTCTAGTGATGCTGCTCATCCCAATACTAAGAGAAAGTTTTTTCTCCATAAGCTGTTCAATGCTATCAGAGCATTATTTAAAGTCACATTCTAATTCACTGGTTGAGGTTTCTTGATGATTTCACATCTGGGTGCCAAATCCTATAACTGTTGAGTTGGGAAATTATTATTTTGGATAAGAAAAGACAGTTTCTCAGTTTTACTGCTAACAACAATCCACCATGTTCTATTTTTATTGTTAAAACATAAACACATTCAACTTTCTATTAACGTCTCCGAATAGTGTAGTCCAGGTAGGGAAATGAACTCTCCTGTATTTTAAGCAATATCCTTTTTGTGGTGCCCATTGTCTATGATTTGTATCCAATACCGTACTAATAAATGTTTCGTAAGATAAAAACTATGTTTTCCTGGAATAGCCACTAAAGGGATCCTGCACTATCCTACTAATATATAATTTGATACCATGGAGTGTTTGTGATCTCTGAAAAAATAAGTGTTGTCTCATATTATCCATATAGTTGTTATTTATTTCCTTGAAGTACAGGTGATCACCCTCCAGCAGGCATTTGTTGTACTAAGAAGCACTATAATTCAAAGTACCACTAGGATATTCAAACCAGTATGTGTAAATATTCTGAAACAAAATGTGCTTCTGATGCCCATACTTCCATCCTTTCCATTGCTTCCTGCTCTAGATACTTAACAGGCTTTGACCAATGTATTAGACTTTGTCGGATGACTCCATTTTTAGTTGCCTGTGGCATATTATGTAGTGATATTCACAGTGCAGTTAAGATGATTCCTGCAATATCCACTGTCAGGCGCTTATATTCTTATCCTCTGGAATTAAGAACTGCTGTTTTCATTGCACTACTCAACCATATGTTTTAAAAATGCAAAATTAGAAGAGATTTTTTACTTCATCCAATTAAAATTCAATCCTTCATAATTTTTTCTGCTTAGTTTCATATTCCATTCATTTTGAATTATTTTACTATAGAAATGGATGTCAAAATTTTAAATGTATACTCATCTGAGAAAAACACTTATAAAATTGGAGAAATTTCTTAGATGTATTTTGGCAGAAAATACTATTACAATTGTCGATTCACATTGCCTGCCTTGTATTCTCTAATTGCTAGATTTGGGATGGAAAATGCTCTATGGCATTTTAACATCTATTTTTACTACCCGTTTCCATCAAAAATGTACCGTTTTATATCAGGATCTTTCTGAGCCCTCCTTCCCACATATTAAGAGATTTTGCATGCCCTCATGGCAGAAAATGACTTTCTACTCTCCTTCCCTGAATAGGGAATAAAACAACAGAAAACATATACAAAATGTTGTATTCTCCCATTCTTTACCTTTTCAGGTATGGCAGTCCTAGGGCCCAAAATGTTCCACTGCAGATGACTGCCATGCATATTATGAGAGCACCTGAAATAAAATGATATTATTACAGGATCTAATAATGCAATGGTTGGAATGGTCAAAATGCAGAGCTGTGAGTGAATGTAACTTATCCAAAGTACAGGGATGAAATGTAGCTCATATCAAGTAATATTGGTAAAAAAAATTTAAAATCTGACCCTTTTTTCCTTTATGAAAAATATTTGACTTCCGTAAGAAACTGGTGGCATCATAAAAAAACAAAAACAAACAAACAAACAAACATCACTTCCTAACTGTTGCAATCCTACCCAATGTCTTTGCTTTATTGAAGGGTGCCAAAAGATGCTGCTGTCAAAGGACTCTGGCATCTTTGAGCTTGATATGCTGCCTGGAGTGGAGAAAGTAATTGTCTCCTTGCTGGGCCACTCCACTTCTAATTGGATTGAGATTGCTGACGGACTCTCCTGGAGAGTTTATTTGTGGTCTGGAACACAGTATCTCAGAAATCTTACTCCGCTATACAAGAAGAAAATGAAAGGTGAAAATGATCATCTAATATAGTCCTTATTAACTACATCGTCCACAGGATAATATACTTCAACACAAGGCAAGGAACATTTGCCTTACTTCTGGTGATGCTCAGTTGAATGCTAGTGCATGACTGCGGGTGCAGAGGTGCAGAATTCTGAGGGCTTGACTTTGCTCTCTGAAGTTTCTCATTTAGGCTAATGTGCTTGAAAGTCAATTGAATTACGCCAGTGTAAAACTTGTTTGTCAGAAAAGAATCAAGCCCCAAATCTTCTTTCTTCAGGATAGCCTAGCATAGTGTCACTTGTAGTAATAATCCTCATTCTGGTACTATATCTGTTCTGTACAACCTCCTTGTAGGTGTATTTGGATTATAAATCCCAAACCACCATCCTCCTAGATGTCAAATTATATGATAGGTCAGGATTGATGACACCTTTTGTTGAATCGCCCACGCATTTTCCTTTCTGGGTATAGAGCAGGGATGGGCAAACTTTTTGGCCTGAGGGCCACATCTGGGTATGGAAATTGTGTGGTGGGCCATGAACCCTCACAAAATTTGGGGGTTAGAGTGTGGGAGGGGGTGATGGCTCCGGCTGGGGGTGTGGGCTCTGGGGTGGGGCCAGAAATGAGGAGTTCAGGGTATGGGAGGGGCTCCGGGCTGGGGCAGGGGGTGTGGGCTCTGCCGTGGGGGTGGGATGAAGGGTTTGGGGTGCAAGAGGGTGCTCCGGGCTGGGACCAAGGGGTTGGGGCATGGGAGACACTATGGGGTACAAGCTCCAGGTGCCGCTTGCCTCAAACAGGTCCCAGAAACAGCGATATGTCCCCCCCCCGGCATCTATGCGGAGGCACAGCCAGATGGCTCTGCGCACTGCCCCATCTGTGGGCACAGCCCTTGCAGCTCCCATTGGCCATGGTTCCCAGCCAACGGGAGCTGGGGGACCATGCTTGGGGTCGGGGCAGTGTGCAGAGCCCCCTGGCTGCCCCTACACATAGAAGCCAGAGGGGGGACATGCTGCTGCTTCCAGGAGCCATGCAGATCCATGGCACGCATGGAGCGGGGCAAACCCCTGACCCCGCTCCCTGGCTGGCACACCGGAGTGGGGCAAGCTCCTGACCCTACTTCCCGGCAGGAGCTCGAGGGCCGGATTAAAATGTCTGATGGGCTGAATGTGGCCCTGGGGCTGTAGTTTGCCCACCCCTGGTATAGAGGCCCTTTTTTCAGATGTTAATATTCAGCTCTCTGGGATTTTTAAAATCATATTTACAGACTCTCAGACTGACTGCTATGTCATTGGAAAAATTCAAAGTTAAGATGAGAATAAGAAAGTTACTTTGGTTAGTCTATGCGCATAAAAGTATCAGCTCAAGGTCTCTTTGCCAGCCAGTGCTCTGTTTATTGTTTGGTGGTTGAGGTCATTCAGTACCTAAACATGTCCTTTAAGAATCTCTTGATGACGGAAGTCATGCTCATACTGTACTGTGTGTCTTAAGTCAAAAAGAAGAGTTGTGCAAACTGGGTGACTTAGAGTATAAAAGTCCTTGAAATTAGCCTTGGTTTGGGCATGAACTTCTGCAAAGAAGTAGTGATTTGCTAAAATGTGTTCGTTTTCATGAGTTTCCCATAAAAGCTAATTACAAACATTTTTGTTGTACAGGTCAACTTAATATTTATCCTTTGTCCCGGACTGACTCGGCTAATCTCATTTGATCAGAAAGGTTAGCCTGGTTCAGCAGAATCCACTTTTATTTGTTTTTTCAAAGGAAGAGAGGTTGTGTGTTAGTTGAGCTCCATAACTCATCTAGAAAAGTCAGAAACAAACTGTGTGTGTCTGACTATGCTGGACAGTGATATTCAGTATATCATTAACCTCTTCAATACCTCCTGTTACTGAGAATTACATTATTTATTTATTTTATTTTATTTTATTTTATTTTATTTTTGGCTCACATAGTGATTATATCCCATGGTTAAAAGTGGAAATTTGCTTCCTTGAGATCGGATTACTGTGATTTCGATCAGAGCCAAATCATAGTCTCTTTTTCAGTATTGGCAAATCAATATAAGTAGGTGCAAATCCATTAAAACCAGATCTTTCATATGGGTTCCCATGGGAAGAATGGGTTTGTTCATGTTGTTGAACTCTGACTCCTGTAAACTAGTTTTCATACACAAAATTGTGAACTCATGTTAAGCTGAACTTGAACCTGAACTGTAGCTCTAATGAAATGCCTTGACAGGTCCCATAAACATAACCACAAATGTGTTGGTATTGTATTGGGTGATTTTTTTGGCTCTAGCTACAAATGCTGATTAAGATGCCTTGTTGAAGTTTCAAAGTAAGTCACAACACTCTCATCTTAGTAGCCTCAGTTTTACCAAGGAAAGGTAGCACTATCACCTCTTTCTGCCAAGGAAGACTATTCAGCTGTGCTTGCTTGAATTCACTCCTAGACATAAGACTGCATCCAGCCTCCTAGGATCAATCTCACTATCACTTCTGATCTTAAATGAACTGACTTTGATTCTGCTCATACACACATTTCTCAAACCATGGAACAGCTTAACATGCACATTTTGTGTTTACACTTCTTATCTCTTACCAGGATCCATTGTGACAGTTGTGACCAAAGGAATGTCCCATGGAGATATTCTAGTCGAGGCTTGCACCAGAGCTTCACAGGATGCTTCCAAAAGCCCCTGTTCAAACACAGACATGTATTGTTGCACTAGCACTCTATCAGTTCTTGAATCCATTTCCAAGTTATTTCTGGGAGTTTTCACTGAAGCTATGTCAAAGGAATCATTCTGCAGGTGACAGTCTTAAAAACTTCCCAGCTGGGAGAAGATGAGGAGAAACTAAAGACCAGATCATTGTCCTGATTAAGTCCTCTTTGCATCTCTCCATGAGGAAAAAGGAACATAAAATGTCCGTAATCAGGCAATTGTAATGGCCCCAATGCAGGGAAATCCACAGTTGAGGTAAAGCTGGCATAGCCTATTTTACATCATATGCTGCCACATCCCATTCTACTGTCGGGGGTGTAAGACAGGCCAGAATACAAAGATTGAGATAAAACTGACACCTTTCCAAATTTTCTGTGGGGAAAAATGAGAAAAAGAGAATTGGGCAGAGTTCAACCTGGTTTTCCCACATCCTAGGTGAGTGTCTTAACCTCCAGGCTGTTATCAGTATCTCTCTTCTTCCCCCCCCCCCCCCGCCCCGCCCCGCTGTTCACTTTATGTAAATAATTAAATATTCATTGGGCCAGCACAAGAGACACTGATTCTATAGCATGGTGGTTAAGGCACCCACTAAATAAAGGACTTCAACCAGGGTCTCCTGCATTTAAGGTGAACACCCGAACCACTGGGCCATAAGCAATTCTTGGCTCAGTCTTTCTCTCCCTTGAAATTCCATCTGCTGGACCTGAGGCGTGTTTCATCAAAACCAATATGTGTCTGTGAAAAGTTTCAGTTTAGACAAATCTACATTTTCCCATGACAAAAAGTTTAGTTGAAAAATTCCCAACCAGCTCTAGTGTGGTGTTTCAGGGGAAGAGAGGTTGGGCTAGAATGTGCTGTACTTCAGAGGAGTTAGATAGGCTAAATGGGCCCAACAGAACTGTTCTGGGTGTTGTAAGTTAGAACAGCTCTGTGGCAAACATTTTCAGAAGGCTAGTTTGTCCCCAGTTGTCCCAAAATGAAAGTAGCCTGAAGCCTCAATGTTTTTCCCTTCTCAATTTTTATTTATTTTAGCAAATTTACTATTTGCGAGAGATTCAAGATTGAGAGCAATGGGTTTGAAGTCTTCTATTCATCACCAGAAAATATGCAATGCAGATTTCCCCCCACACAGGCCAGGATGTGCCAATATCTACAAAATAGTCATCAGGTGATAATGATCACTACTGAATGGATCAAGATTTGAATAGTTAGTCTTTAAGTGAAAGACACTCCATGTCCCCCAGTATCTTATTTTGTTTGAAGTGGATTTTAGAAAGATCTTTACTTGTATAGTGCTTCTACTTTCCTTTTATATTAAATTTTCCTTCTCCTTTATACATTATTTCCAGTTCCAGAAGCATTTGCAGTCTGTCTAAGTGTTCAGTCTCTTAACCGAGGGTTCCTGACATATTAATTGATAACTTTGTCTACTTTTTTTCTGGGCTGGATGTTTGTCACTCTTTTGCTGGCAAAGGCCACACCCTATTGCTCTACTGTAATATGCAGACATTTAGATAGAGAATGTTTCCAAATAGTTACACTTGGAGAAGTGTTGAGTAATGCTGTGATTCATTCTCAAATTTTCTGCAGAGGGCTTGTGTAGAATGTAGTTTGTGAATCATGATGATACATTTAGCTAATTTTCCAAATCCGTACAGAATCCCTGCAAATTGGCCATTGGAAATTGATGCAAGTTTATTCCAGATAACAGACAGTGCCAGTTGCTTTGCTGCCACTACCTTTAGAATGGGGTGGCTGGTCATACCTGGTCTGGTTTCCCTGGGTAGCATGAATTCATAAGCTTTATGGTTTCCATGCATGCAAGTTTTTTAGCTAGATCACCTCTATTTCTCGTTGGAGAAGATGAGGTACTGTATACACCAGTGTTTACTAGATCCTGTCTTTTGTGTCATCTAGGAGTAGTTCATATACAGCAGGATATTTCACTATGGTCAGTATCACAAGATCTACTTATATGGATCGATACGATCTACTTATCTCCTATATTGTTTAAATTATTCTCTTAAACAGCAGTCAGAGATCATTTCAGCAGGCTCTTTTCAGTTTAATATCAAATACCTAGCTCTTGTATAGTAGAGCTCATCAGTAGAGCGCAAAGCACCTTACAAAGGAGGTGAGAATCATTATCACCATTTTACAGGTGGGGAAGTTTAGGTACAGAGAAGTGACGTGACCTGCCCAAGATCACCTAGCAGGAAAGTGGCTGAGCCAGGGGTAGAATTCAGATCTCCTGAGTCCCAGGCCAATGCTCTGTCTGGTAGGCTATGCTGAGTCACTGATCTTGAGCTCTGTATTCTTATTTATTTATTTATTTTTTGTAGATGGATTGTAAATCTTTCTATTTTTAGGTTAACATGAAAACTATTATATTAACTACTTAATCGGTTGAAAACTCTATACTTCTATAATCTAAGTGCTTTGGGAGAGAGACCATCTAGGAGTTACTACAATACAAATTATAAAACACAACTTGCCTAAGTTTAAATAGGTTCCTTTGAGCAATTTACTACTAGTAAGTTATAGTTACTCAAGTGGCACTATAGGCTCAACTTGGAGCACACATGTTCCTCATGGAGTATCCCAGAGCTATTAAGCTTGACACAACTGACTTTGATTCACAGCTGCAAGCCCTGCTCACCAAATAGTTAGAATGCCTGCTTCAATTTCCATTAGATGAGGGTGTAAGTCTTACCCACAGATGAAGTTTATATCAATTTAGAGGCATTCAGCTTATTGAAGAGGCCTTTAACAATCATGGTGGCCTAATAGGCCATTGAGGAACTTTTCTAATACTATTTTCACATCATCTGCTCTTCTCATAGTCAAGGGGAATCATTAAATACTCCTCCACCTTGTATAGTGTTAGCCCTGCCAGCTCAATCAGTTTATAGATGAATATAAACCAATCATACCAACTCATTCTTAAGATCCAGAGAAAATCATGTTGTATGAACAGAGGTAAAATCAATTTTAAGTTAACAAAGTACATCATCTTTTATGTAAATATTTTATTTGTTTTCCCTATGGGCCTGAACCTCCCAGTTCCAATCTGGATTTGCACTTTCCCAGACATCAATGGTATTTAGAACTTGGATGTTTGTAGTGAAATAATTTCTCTCCGTTAGGATGACTTCAGGCAAAGGCCTTCTTACTTTTGAACTTGAGGATATGTAGCTAACTTTACAGTCTTAATTTGACTATTTTTAGTGATTAGTCCTAAGACTTAGATGGCAATTTACCTTCTCTTTTAGATAATTGTTTTACAAGATAAAAATTTTTATTAGATTTCCATTATAGGAAACCCAGGACATTTGCTTTCCTCTATTCCTTGCTCTTTCCCATAAACTGAAAGAAACCACAATTATAATCAAACTGTAGTTTCCTATTAAAAAAACATCTGAATCTCCCCAAAGTTATGGAATATTTTGTCAAAGCAAAACAATGGGTAATGTCAAGAATTTGGTCTCAGCCCACAGCAGTATTTTAATCAAGGTCTAAAAAGACCAAGAAAATTATTTTATTTTAGAATTTTGATTTGGAAAATGAAACCTAATACAGAGTTACAATGAAGGCCCAACCCAATCAACCTCAATGAAGTCATCAACCCAATGACTAATGACGCTTGTGAATTCTCAGAGCCTGATTAAAGTTACAAAGAGTTATTTTAATGACCTTATAGAAGCTATTGACAATTCAACATTCATGTTGAAGTGAGTATTGCATGCATATTTCAGAAAGAACTTTAGTAGGTACATGTTGGCATTTGAATGGAGCTTAGTCAGCTGTGTTTTACACTAACATGGCTGCTAATCTGAAACCTGTCAAATATAAGCCAAAAATTCAACATGGGCAAATATATAGATTTAATCTTAAATATGATTAGTCTCAAGATCCTAAATGTAGTTTCTAAGGTTGTTTGATAAAATAATATGAGAATTTGCTTTGAAGATTAAGATACTTCAATAATGCAGAAACACTTACTGACATTATAAGTATTATTCATTTATTTGGCTAGCTGTAGCTGTAACTGGTTTGGGATTTTTGAAATGGTCCTGCTGTTAACAACTTTTTAGTACCAGGGACACAAGTTGGTGTTGGTTTATATGCTTGAGGTACTGCTTACTGGAGTCTTTACAGTTCTCAGAGAATGCTATTGAACTATAATACTCAGGTTGGTGCTGTGAAATTACTGCGGCTTTATCAAGTTGATGCATGGAATCTAGTAATATAGTGACAATTCATGTCTAAAAATAGGCACTTTTCCCCCCATGAAATACCACAGAAATGTACAAATCAGAGCCACTTTGTCTTTTTCATACATGCCATACACCTCTTTAGGTGCAAAATCCTCACACTGGTATAATTGGCATGGCTCCATTGAAGTCAACAGAGGTATACCAATTTATACCAGCTAAGGATCTGACTCTTGGCTTGGCAACTTTAATTTATATTTTAGAATAAAGAAGGAAGGAAAGGGAAATAGAATAATATAAAACATGTTTGTTAGGTACTAAATCCTGAAGACAGGATAACTTTTTAATTGAAAGCAGTCAAACTATGTTCAAGTCAAATTAAGAATGACGGATATTGAAGTGTGTATTTGCCAATGACAAAATTTGTTGGACCAGATCCTTACCTGGTATAAATCAACATAGCACCATTGAAGTTAATGGAGCTATCCTGATTACACCAGCTGTAGATCTGGCACATTATGTCCAAATTGTTTAAGTGGGATCTCATGTTCCTACATCCCTTATAAAACAATTAATTTTTGAATTAAAATACCATATGTGTTTTTATAAAAACGTACTAGCCACAAATCAAGTTTATGATTGACTCTGGGCATCCTTGGCTCATAGAATCATAGAAATGTGGGACTGGACAGGGCCTCAATAGGTAATCTAGTCAGGTTCTATAGCATGAGGCATGACTAAGTATTCTATCCCTGACAGGTGTTTGTGTAACATATTCTTGAAAACCTCCAATGACAGATATGCCACAGTCTCCCTTGGTAACTTATTCCAGTGCTGAACTACTCCTACAGTTAGGAAGTTTCTTAAACACTCCTACAATTAATAAATCACTCTTGCTGCAATTTAAGCCCATTACTACCTGCCGAGTCCTCACTGGATAAGGAGAACAATTTGTCACCCTTCTCTTTATAACAACCTTTTATACTCTTGAAGACTGTTATCATGTTCCCCCTCTTCTCTTCTCCAGCCTAAACAAACTCATTTATTTCAGTCTTTCCTTGCAGATCATGCTTTCTAGACCTTTAACATTTTTGTTGCTTTCTTCTGGATTTTCTCCAATTTGTCCACATCTTTCCTGAATGTGGTGCCCAGAGCTGGACACAATACTCCATTTGAGACCTTCTTGGTGCTGAGTAGAGTGGAAGAATTATGTCTCATGTCTTACTTACAACACTTCCAATAATACATCTCTGAAAGAGGTTCGCTTTTTTGCAATAGTATTACATTGTTGACTCTCATTTAGTTTGTGATCCACTATAACCCCCAGATACTTATCTACATTACTCCTTTCTAGGCAGTCATTTTCCATTTTGTATTTGTGGAATTCATTATTCTTTCCTAAGTCCATTTGTCCTTACTGAATTTCATCCTATTTATTTCTCCTGTTTGTCAAGATCATTTTGACTTCTAATCTTGTCCTCCAAAGTCCTCTGAGTTTGGTATTGTCCACAAACTTTCTAAGTGTACTCTTTATCACATTATCCAAATAATTTATGAAGGTATTGAATAGAATTGGACCCAGGACAGATTCCTGGAGGACCCCACTCGATATGTCCTTCTAATTTGACCCTGCCAGCATGGACCCTCTTTCCCTCTACATTTTTAAAAGAATTTTGCAAGCAATCTTTTAATTTCGAACCATAATATTTCTCTTTTGATTTTGGTTTTATTCTCTGTCTCTTATTATTCACCACTTTGGTGTTTGTGAAAGGATCAATATATGCACTGACCAGGATTTGACAGGGGGTGGATTTGAATCTCAAAAATGAATACATTATTTGTCTTTGGTAAAAGTGTTTTTGTGGGTTTTTTCCCCGTATAAAGAAAGATAAAATCCTATGTAAATAGCAAGTGTTTTTTCTGTAATGAATGTTCCTTTCATTCGGCATTTCTGTATAATATTGGAAATTATGTTTTTATTAGAGGAAACCCTGGAAGGGAGCCAACAAGTTTTTTCTTTTAACCTGATATTTTGGGCTCTGATCTTTGTTAAAACTACAATGGCATGTATCTAGTACAGTCAGAGGTCATTTCTATAGCGACTTCCATTTCCTATCATTTCTGGGGATTGTTTGTTTTCAAAACAAAGAATTGGGTTAAAGCTTAAGTATCATATTTCAGAACATATTTCAAACTGAAATTAAGAATGCTAAAACCTTTCCTTTAAAGGTCAGATGTTATTTATTATTATTATAAAATGATCTGTGATTTATGAATTTAACTTCTCGTAAACCTTCTTTGTAACAGAATATGCAGTCAGAAGCTTAACATTACATTGTTTTCCTTTGACAACGTATCCACGAGGCCACTGCAGCTGTTCCTTTACTCACAATAGCAGATTAATTAACACAATCATATGCTGTTGGCTCCTACTCAATGAGTAGGTCTGCAGTGGGATAGATAGGTAAATCCTTTAAATGGGTATGAGATAAAGGATATACTATAGTAGTTTCATAACTAGCCAGTTTTGCTTCTGACTAGTCAGCCCTATCAGCAATGGTTCACTGACTACAGAAGCTGTGAGCTTACATTTCAAAGGCAGCCACACCTATTACTGAGCATTAATGCCTGCATCTTTGCAAGACTCAAATATGTAAAAGCACAGGACCTCTCAGAAATCAGTATAGTCAGCTCTGCCTTGAGCATTTTGAGTCTTCAAGGTTGTTGGTTGGCTTTTTTATTTTTTTTTTTAATATTCAGTCATCACTTTCCCTAAATATCTTTCTCTGGCCATTATGCACTATTTTATCCATTTGTGTATCACAAATATTTTAAAACAGTGATCATGGAATCAGTTTTTAAGAACTAAAATAATTTTTCAGACATTTCTGTGTGTGTTAATAAACATGTGAGCAGCTAAATCTCCTTTTTGTAAACAAAAAGAAGCAGCATGTAAGTATTTATTTGGAAATTTTAGCTGACATTTTAATGGATTTTAAAAATCTTTGTTACAGTTTTTTTTTAAACTTTGAAGACAAAAGTCCATTTGGGGAACCGGGAACCAGGGAGGCAATTTAACTGAATTTCCATGAGATGTTCTAACATCCATAATCCATAATTTACTTTTTGTTGTTGTACTTAGTACAAAAACTGAAAATGTTAAAAGTTTTAGTAGATTAAAATTGGCTCATTTTATAGACAGAGAGGATCAGATCTTGGAGTGATTTTGTAGTCAAAACTCCCATAGCTCCATTTCACTGAAGTCTTGTCTTCTCCATATTTTATTGCAATTGAAATAATGTGCTTTTATATCTTCTGTGCAGTCTATGTAATGTCATCAATACACATTCTGATTGCAATAAAACATATAAAAGTACAGGATGTGATTGACTTTTATGGGAGTTTTGCTTGCATTCAAACTACAGGATCAGACCCAGAGACTCAGAGATGGGAGAAAACCAGACTCGTAATTGAGGATCTTTTAGAGCATCATAGATGCTGAAAATTAAATTGTGCACAGATGACACCCAGTTTTACATCTTTCTCAGTTGTGATCAGCCCTGCACCCAAATATCTGCATGAGACAAAATAGCACATGGAGGCTAGTCAGCTCAATCTCCTGATTATGATAGCAAAGAGAGAATATTTTGAAGATTTGCTGGTTGGAGTATTGGCTTTACCTTCTGGAATGTGTACCTGCCCTACAACACTCAGTTACCAAGGCTTAAGTAGTCTCAGGGTCTTTTGCTACTAGATGCACAGTTAACAACAGTTGCAATGAATCCTTTCTTTCACTTCAGACATGGAGGACGTTGTCCTTTCTTTTCCACTAAGGATACAGCCATAGCAACACCTGTATTTACCACAGCCAGATTAGACTGTTGCAGCACACTGTCCCTGGAGCTGATTGTGAAGCCACATGGAAACCTGAACTTGGGAAACACGTGTCATCCACTGGTGCTCTGCCATTTCCTTACATGGCTGAAGGTTTTCTTTGAGATATAGATCTTCTTATATAAACCCTATACCGGCTATTGTCCAGTGTTAAGGGTTCTGCTAAACCCAAAAGCTTTCCATATTTTCTCCTTCCCCACAAATTTAGCAAAGCACAAAATCTCTCATACAGTATTTAGGAGATTGAAAACCTTTCTTGATTTGATCAGTTGTAGCTGTTCTTGCTAATGCTACAATTCTCTCAGAATTTCTGTTCTGTATCCCTAACTTGAAGGTCTTGCAACTTAATAGCTTTAGATGCATTTTCCCATTCCTGTAATTCAAAACAAACACCTTCTGGGTCCTTATTTAGTAAGACAGAGGAGATCTAGAAGTTCTCTCTTTTTTTCTGGAAAACAAAGAGTTGTTAAAAATTAGGATCACACAGATGCTGTTGGGAGGAGCCAGAAAAGCATTTGCTCCAGTAATGAGAAGGAAATGGACTTCCTGAAAAATAGGTGTACTGTATTCTGAACACAGCTGTGTGCTTGGATAAGAAACCATAAGTTGAGGAATAGTTGTGTGTTACATGTTGGTTTGTTTACAAGGCCATGTTGGAATTAAAAATGGCCTTGGTTACATCTTTATTGCATTCACAGTTCCTCTTAAGAGTTTGTTTCCTAACAAGGATTTCTTTGCAACTGTCCATAATATGGAGTGACAGAATAGTACAGATTTGTTTGGTAGCCTGTAGTTACTCTAATGACTATCTCTTTTGGTCTGGTCAGTCATACTTTAACAATCTAGTAAAAGACACATGGATTCTAAAATAAGTAAGTTCACTGTAGAGCAAAGTGAAGCATTAATTTCAGGATGCTTTATAGCCTTCTAGGAAGAAGTGTGGCCCAGTACAAAGGACACTGGACTGGGAGTTGCGAGATCTGAGCTTTATTCCCTACTGTGATGTTTCGGGCCAATAAATTTGTGTCTCTGTGTCTCAGTTTCTTAATTTTTGTAATGGGGATGATATTAATTACTTTTCTTTGTAAAGTGTTTTGAGACCTATGGATGGAAAATTCTACACAAAAGCTAATTCACATTGTAAAGGACACATTTATTATGCAGTGTTATACTTCCAAAAAGTTATGCTCCATAGGTGAAGTACATATACCGTATATCATCAGTTAGCCAAACTTCAATTAGCTGAAAGTCCCTGCTATTCAAAACCAGGTAATGTCCTCTGATATCTTTTCATTACATTGAAAATACCTTCAGTTATCTGAAATCTTGATTATCCAAACCTTTTCAATGTCCTCTATGACATTTGGGTAATGAAGGGTGTTCTGTATTTACTCTTGATACTGGTATCCTAAAACATATTCACACACATTCTTCCATTAAAGTAACTGCGATTTTTGTCCATGTAAGAATTGGAGGGCTAGACCTAGAGTACTGATATCAGATTGTGCCCTTGTTTTCCACACAGAAATCCCCATTAATTTCAGTGAGGAATTTTGCTTAAAAATGATAGCTTGATGTGGTTCAAAGTCAGACAACCTCTTCAGTTTACTCCCAGTGCCAGATAAAACTGCTAGAGATACAGGGCATGACACAACATAAGACCAGATTTCTGTGGAAATGTAAGATAAGGGTGCTTTTTTTGTTTTGTTTTTTTAAGATGACTGTGAATAATTGAGTCATCAATGGTGCCCTGAAATGGCAAATAGTTAGATTCTTACAATAATAATGATTAGTTTCTGTCAGTGACCTTTAAAATATGTTGACATTTTATCACAAACAGCATAAGTTACAGAATAAGCTTGTATTAGTTTAAGGGTGTTTCCATCACCACAGTAAACCAGCCTTCTATAGAGCACTTATTAAATTCCTTTTAAAGATGCATTGAGTTTAGCAACATTACGTTTATCATGACTTGTATCTTGAAGAGAAAAACATATTTAAATCCATTTAATTTATTATAAATATTGTATACTAATAAAGTTTGCAAAGCTGGGCCTTAAAATCAAAATAACTATAAAATACAGGACGGGACTGCTGTACTGTTGGGGGCTTAGTTTCCCCATGTTCAATGCAGGTTGACAAAAAATCTTATACAAAGATCAAATGTACAAGGGGACATTGACTGATCATAAGCAAGGCATTCCTTGGGTTGTTTGTATGATACATTATTATCTGAAAGTTATGTAGTTGTTTCTCAGAAACCTGAGGAGTCTCTGGCACAACCATGTTGCCATCACTCCTTCAAAGTTCTGCATTTAAACAATCCATTGTTTTTAACCAAGGTGGGTTCCACGGGGATCCCTTCAAAGATTATCAAGCATCTAAGCTGTCCAAAGCCAGCTGTTGGATTCTCAGAGTTCAAGCAAGAATGGGGCAGAAAACTTTTGGGGGAAGGAAGTTGAGTAATGAACTGTCCATGAAAAGCACCATCTTTCCCCACTGTTGGATATAAAGAAAGGGTAGAATGTTTGCTCCTTGCCTGTTCTGATGCTAAGCAGGGAGATGGGATAGCCCTTGAGTTCCTGAGTCAGAACAAGACTGAATGAGGGTTTGCAGGGATGGAATAAAAATGTAGAGTCCCAGAAGGCTGTTGTGAAGCCAGCCAGAAGGGTTGCTACAAAGCGATGCCTTGTGATCCTCTTGAAGTTGTGTGGAAGAACTTACATCATCACCAGCCCTAGAATGACAGTCCCTACCTGGGAATGGAACGTGAGATTTTCATGTATCAGTACAGATCATTAGCAGGGCCACAGAGTACACGACCATTTTTATGTCAACAAAATATTTTATGGTAATAATAGCACATAGTCATATCTGGCCCATAGTTTTGCTAGTTAATTTACTAGTAGATTGTTAAGTCTTTGAAACATGCATTAATATAAAGAATAAATCGTAAAAATAATGTGTGGTACTAGAGTCATAGGGGGTTATTTTCAAACAATGTAATGCTACCTAGAGCCTGAGACAGGTGACTGGTGACATAGCTGCCAGGAAATATTAAGGTTTGTGCCCCACAGAAAATAAAATCCAGGAAAATTAACTGCTACTTAAGCTTTTTAAAGTTCAATAAGAAAATCAGTCTGTTAATGAGAGAGCCTTAAATTTGGTGCAAATGGATGGAATAGTTCTTTTCAGTTAGATGCGTGGGCATTCCTGTGTTAGTATTTCCATTTTCCTGTATGGACAGGAAACTATATTGAATATATTCCACTAAAAAGAGAGAGTGATTGAATCTTACAGTAAGTTTGCTGTACTTGACAACATTATGGAGAGGAACAGATAAATGATGTGCTGGATTGCATGACTACACGCTGTATGTATGGTAGACAAGTTTTGTTCTAGATTTGCTAGCTGCTTTTGACAGATGTGTGTCTGTGGCTTAATTTATAAATGAGGGTTAATAAAGAGCTCAGAGAGGGAGTCTATCTCAAGGGTTAGATTTGAAGTTGTGGTCTACTAAAGAAAATGTACAGTCTTGCAAAAAAATAGCTGTGGATATATTTGATGATATTAAAGTTTGGGATTGTTTTTCATACAGATATTGAGCAAAACAAAAATAAATTGTCTACCTTCTAAAGCTAACAATTACCAGTTTTTTTTATCTTAGTACTATAGATCTCATCATAAGCTGCAGCACTTTTTACTTCGCCACGTGGGTGGCACACAGATCTGGTTGATCTATGGTGAGGTCATGCAAGAGCAGGATGCCATTTCCATGATATCAAACCCCATTGCCTTTACCCCACACAATGCCTTCTATGGGTGCAGCATAGGAAATAATACCTATGCATGGAGTGGGTAGACCGTGTGCAAGATAGGCCAGTGCTAGATGGCATTTCTACCCATTCATGTCACCCCACAGGAAAGAAACAAATGAGATAATGCTGATTCAGCCAGAATAATCACATTTTCTTTATGCTTCTGAAACACATCCTTTCTTGACGGGATGAATGGTGTGGGGAGGGCAGCAGGCCAGGTGTGACTTATGAGGGGTAGCCCATAACAGCATAACTCTGAGAGAGAGCCATGCCACCAAGAGTTAGCTGGGACTGAGAAGCATGCATTGTGGAGAAACAAGTCGTAAGAATGGATGACCTGGGAATCAGGCATACCCCAGGGGCTAGAACCCTCCTTGTTCTCTGGATCAATCCCTGTCCCTACATAGTGAAATTAAAAATTGATGGGTTTCCATGGTCCTGGAGGAGAAAAAAAAACCCTGCATCCCAGAGGGTCTCACCCAAAGTGATGGAGGAACATAGTTATTGATAGGAGGTATGAATTATATAGAAGATATTATAAGAAGTACAGTTTGGTTGAAATGGTTAAATATTCAGTTCCTTTCTTCATTACTTGTGGATTTTCATTTTACTATAGCAATGGTTGGCAACAGCTCAGGACTTGATTTGTCAAGACAAGTATGCTCAGCAAATGAATGATTACGTTCTATATGAAAGCATTATCACTAAATCTGATATGAAAATATTTCTTGCAGTAATTATAAGTAGAAGTTTATAAAACAAAGATATCCAATGGCAGATTATGCCCTTATAGTCTAGCTTTTAGCGTACCATAGGTTTTTTTAAATAAAAATTTTGCCCACATATACACTAATAAAAATAAATCTGTTTCCGATTACTAACTATGCAGCACAGGTGCTTGTTTGTTATGAGAGAGGCATGTTCATTAATTTTCAGCTATGAAAAGTGCACTGTGCCATAAATATACAATTCAAAATGTACTGCTGATAAATGAATACACAGATTGTTAATGTGCCAGAGTAGGGTATTGGGCATAAAACACATGCCAAACAGGAGCACGTTGGTGATGTGCTAATGCTTTTAAATCTGGGTTTAATGTAAGCACATAACCAGCTTTTTACATTATTGCACTAACTTTTACCAGAATTTAGAGCAATATCTATTTGATGGGACATCTTACTTTCAAGTATAATAATATTTTACATCCACATATCACTATCATTCAGAGATCTCAAAGCACTTTACAAACATTAATTAACTAAACCTATCATTTGGGTAAACTGAATTTTACAGCAACTCAGTGGCTGTACTGGAAATAGGACTTAGGAGTCCAGATTCCCAGTCAGTTGCTGGGTTTTTTTTATTATATTCTAGACCACATGGTACTGTAAATGTTTAGTCAAATTTTGTAACTGGTAGATGTTAGTTTTCATGGGACTATTTCCTAGAGGCACTCCACATTTCTGTCGCACCCATAAGGACTGCTCCAACCCTAAAGCTTCTTTGTCTTCAGACTTCCATATATATGAGCTGCCCCCTCCTCAGACAGGAGGAGTGGATAGGACTCTCCTTGGATC
>NC_050079.1:21635906-21695906 GCF_009764565.3 Dermochelys coriacea
CTGTTTTGGATCATAATTTTGGTTCAAAAATTTGTAATAATCATAGATGGATCATGATCATATCTGTGTCTTGGCATAAAGATGAGAAAATTTGTTTCTCTGCTATTTTTCCCTAAGGAGAAATTGAGGGAGAAGGGGCATGAGCTGTGAGTAACATTGCAACATTTACAGTATGTCTACAGTGCAAGTTAGACAGCCATAGCTGGCCCATGACAGCTAACTCGGGCTCATGGGGTTTGGGCAAAGGGGCTCTTTAATTGTGATGTACATGTTCCAGGTTGGGCTGCAGCCTGAGGTCTGGGACCCTCCCATCTTGCAGGACCTTGAGCCTGAGCTCCAGCCTGAGCCTGAATGTCTACACTGAAATTAAACAGCCCCTTAGCCTGAACCCTGCGAGCCCGAATCATCTGGCCTGGGCCAACCACTGTTTTTTAGTTGCAGTGTAGACATAGCCTTAGGTTACACGTTAAGGCATGGGGTGGAAATTACTTTAACAGGATGGATATTTACATTCTAACTTGAAAAAGTTTTGGTGAAAGAGTATCCAGATTGAAAGGAGTATATTAAAAATCAGTTAGTATCTAGAGTAGATAAGTGATGCTTCAGCATGACTAAAAACCATTCAGTTGAAAAGTTTTATGTAACAGAGGAGGAAACGCTTTATTGTTTCATGATCTAGTTCATCACCTAATGTAGCAGTATAGGCCACATCTTTGATCTATGTTTTATTTATGGTCCTTCTATGGCACTCATCACTGTAATATCTGAAAGCCTAAATCTTGCTCAGTGGCATCCTCCTATCATGGTTTAAAATAAACACACAACACTAGTCTCTTGGTCTCTTGGTTAAAGGCCTCTGGCTGCAAATTTATTAATAAAATTCATTATGATAGTAATATAAAATTATTAACTGTTACCCAGTGATAAGTCCCAGCAGTCCTACTTTAATTAAAGTATGCCAGCATGCCTATGGGCAACTCTATCCCTAGTCATCCATAGATGCTCTACTGTGAACTACAGCTCTTTGTCCCACTGTGGCTAGGAGCCCTCATAATGTACCTGTGGCCAGTATAAGACTAATACCAGTAATGTTATTGACATCGGTTTAGTCTCTCTCTCCCAATTTGTACCGGCCCTTCATATTGTCCCAAACACCCAGTATGCTGGGGTAGGCTGGCTAGTCCTAGGCAGATTTCAAATATGTCAATTGCAAGCCAGTTTGTTAAGTACCACATTCAGCCTGGACTGTTGGAGATGGCTCCCACTAGCACCCCCCTGAAAAGGCATGGAAACGTGTGTTCCCACAAAAGTAGTGCTTGTGTTCTCAGGATTTAAATTTGCCTATTCATTGTGTGATATTACTTCTTGTAGAGTGGTCTTAATTTAGCATAGAGATGAACCAAAATTAGAACCTCAAGCCCCTTTAAATTGCAGGGGTAGGTTTGGATTTAGATCAATATTTCTGAAGCCATCCTTACAGTTTTGTTTCTAGGTCAGAACCAAAACTGGAAAGGCCTTGTTTTCTACTTCCAGTTCACAGGCAGTTTTGTGGGACAGTCCAAGATGTTGAAAATGTCACAAGGATATGCCTGTCTCCTTATCCAGTATATCCAAATTGTTTATCTAGCACCTCCTTACAGTGGTAGTAAGGAGTGATATACTATTGCTGCTATTGAAGATGTGGAAATCTTACAAAATCAGATGATATCATGAAAATTCTGTCATTTGGTGCTGAAATTCTACAAGATAAGCTTGTAAAATTTCAGTGCCATCAGACCTGAGCCCTATCCCTGAACCCTAGACCAAATCCTTGACATGCAATTTAACTAAATTGTGACCGTTTTGATAGGTGGAGGGGAGACAAATATAGTATTTTCAAGTCTGTATCCTTATTCATGGCTGTACAAGCAAACTTATTTAACTTCCATCTCTCTCCCTCTCCCCTTTGGATTCCCACCCCCCTTCTTCCCTCACACCATTGCTGGTATAAGATGGTATCCCCTGATGCAGCTGGGTCTTACCAGTCCTTTCACAGTTCCAGTCCTCAGAGCAGAAGATTAAGGGCCTTCAAAGTAACGTAGGGGGGAAGAGCTAGTGGGAAGGATTAACTGGACTTACTCTGTCTTCTCTTCTCATTAGCCATATAATAGTGGGGACAGAGGTCTGTGGCAAGCAGGCCTATGGGCTCAGACACAATTAAATGGAATCATGCTGGGAGTAGGGTGACCAGACAGCAAGTGTGAAAAATCAGGACAGGAGGTGAGGGGTAATAGGAGCCCATATAAGAAAAAGACCCCAAAATCGGGACTGTCCCTATAAAATCGGGACATCTGGTCACCCTAGCTGGGGGCCAGTTTGTGCCAAATATCTGTCCTATTTTTTTCATTGCATATAATTTAATATTTGAAGTAAAACCTGATACACCTCTTTCCAAATTTTATCACCCATTTTTTCCTCACACCATTGGTTTCAAGTTGTTTTGGGGCTGTAGGAGTTGCCTATACCCCGAGATATGAATGTGAGTCTTGAAGCGGCAGGTGCTTGTCTCTTCACTTGCAAGAAAGGGTTCCTTAAGGCTACAGGTTCTAGTCTCCCACACCAAGGGATGCGTCTTTCCTGATTGCTATGTCCAAGAACTTCAGCAGCAAGCTCTGACCTTTACAGCCATAGCAGATGAGCTTGTGAGAAACTTTCAGGCAAGTTATCAATACTGTCTAAAACATCAGGCAACACTCTTATACTGGCAGCGAAGTAGGAGAGACTAAACCCAGAGGAGAGCATGTAGAAGGTAACTTTCAAATTCAAATGTCTATCTATATATGTAACTTAATTTTTCAAGATGATATTTTTCAAGCTTTAGTTCATGCTGTCAGCTGGACCCTCTGAAAGTTAAAAAAAAACAATAAATGACTGAATTATTTATAAGACCAAGGTTGCTCCTGTGCATGCAGAGTAACCTTTTTTTATAAAACTTTTAGCACTGGAGTTTGAAGAAATGGTGTTGTGAAAAGGCCCATGTGACTAAGGGAGTTGGTGTTTGACCCTGTGCTGCTAGTCCTGATTAACCTGTAGCTAGTGTTTGTTGTAGTTATTGAGAAGCTTGGATACCTAAAGCCTCTATTCCTTCCCTTGTCCCCCCAGTTAAATGACAAATACATAGCATTTGACCAGGCTGTGCAGGGGTTAAGTGAATTGGAGCAGTCGTTACAAGTGAAGCAGCATCACTCTAGGAAACTTGAAGAGATCCTGTAGTAAATCTTGGGGCATGGAATCTCTACAGCCTGTTGAAAGTGACAGAAGACTGTCTTATCTAGTATTGAAGAAAATAATTGTTAACTTATCATCTCCAAGGAATTAGTGGGCTGGGGGGACTGACACTTCTTGTCATTGATGTGTTGCACCAACGCTGCCTAGGGCAACAGAGATTCAAGGAATGCTGTAGTCCAAAAGAAGACAGCCAGGACAGCAAGGAAACTTGAGGAAGAATTATTCAGAAACATCAGAGTTTGATGAGCCTAGCCATCAAGTCCACAAATATACAAGAATAGTTGGAAATTTGCAGCTGGTGAGAACAGAGACAGGATGAGTTCTATGGAAGTGAAGACACTAATAACAGCAAGAAGTCCAGGGCACATCCCGGCTTTCATATCTACAGATGGAGACCCAAAATCTGCAGGGCCACATTCCAACCCAGCACGTGTACAATAAGGCTCAGGATTTAAATAGCTCTATTCAGCATACTGACATGCATGGCCAAAGTCCAGCTCTGACACATGCAAAATTAGTTTCAGGATTGTTCCAGCATACTGAAAGCCCATGCCTAAACCAACCAATGCCACAAGCTCAGTGAACCAGAGGATGGCCTGTTCAAAATAGTATTCTTACTACTCATTGACAGCATACACTATAGAAGTTCAAATGATGTTCATGTATTGTCATATCAAGGTGTAAGATTACTGTAGATAGACCAGCTATGTCACACTTTGTATTTTTATTATCCAAGTATGGCATGCTACTATATTATTAGTGCTTACTAAGACTACTGTACACAATTAGGCTAAAGGTTCAGCGACCAATATACCTCCTGAGTTACATAGTTAATATAAAAATGTAATAAGCCCATTTATATGGTATTAAGTTAACAGGTCTCCTAGACCCAGTATATCTACAAGATAATGGTAAAACAATGCAAAATCCCACACCAGAAATCTTTAAAGGAACCTTCTCAAAATTTGAATGTCCCAAATTTAATCATTTTGTTTTCTTTTTAATATATTTGACAATGTTCATGTAATTAATACACAAGTGTTTAATTTTTATTTTCAAAAAGCCTTTTAAAAAATCAATTGACATCAGCATCTCAAAGTTGTTTGCCAGTAGCTCTTCAATAACTACCCAGTTTGTCTGAAAAATGGAGGAAAAAAGTTTGAAGGAATCATGTTTGTGTCATATACTTTAAACGGAAGGAAATGATTTCCAAAGCTAGGCATCTAGCTTGGCAGTGGTCTTTTAATTCAAAAACAGCATTCAGATAATCTTGGAAAGTAAAAAGTAACAAAATGTAGACAATTTACTATAAGGTGTCTAAATATTGTACTACATGCCATAACATTATCCACTGTTCAGGGACTACACTAACACCTGTGCACAAAGAAGTGAGCTAAGAATGGAATGGCAGTTTGTACTTGTAATCCTATTGCTTTGGTTAGGGGAAATTAAACTCGTAGTAGGGTTTGTAGGACAATTTTGATTACATGTTTTTGTTTATATGATTTTGATTACATTTTTGTTTTCCTAACTGGGTTTACATAGAGGAGTCTGTGACATTTTTGAAGTTTTAGCTTACATGTTATTTCATTAAAATAATGTATAAACATTTTGATTACTTCAGATATGTGAACTGTTGTGCTGGATGTCACTCTATGATAAAATAATAGTGAAACTTCTGTAATAATACCTGAATCTCAGGGAATTGGCCACTCTATATTGTTTTTTGAGCAAATTTGGCCATGTTCATGGATTTGACACGGAGACAGGAAAAATCAATAGTTTGAGCTTTTGGGTTTGTTTGAATCCAGAAATCAAAAATGAAAATAAAGCGAACCCTCATTAAGTGCTACTATGGTTAATCAGGAAAAGATTTGTAAAGGCACAAAGCTTTTGAAAATCAGCAGGAGTTGGACACCCATTTTATGCCTATGAAAATCATCCCATCAGAGAATACAGTCATGGGCACAGAGTAGAACCTAGACAGAAAAAGAGAGGGACCACCAAAGGAATTCATACAACTGCCTGCCACCTGAATCCACCATGTTTCTTATAGTTTACTTACCACTGACTTGGGTTCTCTATTTCGTCCAAATATCCGCACTCTGAAGTCTGCATGCTGTGCCACACTGATGCACATGCGCAGTTCAGTAACTAGACTGAGGTCATAATGAGGTCCATAACCCTTCCTCCTTTACTGTATTTCCAGAATACACAGAGATACTGTGGAAAGAAATGTGGAAGAAACAAGGTGGCTATGGATCAGGGAAGGCAATATATGCATAGAACTCCAGTTACTTGTTGTTTTAGTTGATTTGTTTGTTAGTAACCTCATTTTCTCCCACTTGAAACTGCCTCCACAGATCTTCACTTTTGGAGATTAATCAGCAATAGCAATCCATCCCAGGAGTCGGAAATCAGGATTATTTAATTAAAGAGGGACTGTAAGGCAGCTATCCCAAATTGGGTATCTGATCTAGTCTTGGCTTCAAGAGAGCAATGCTGGGTAAAGTGTTTATCAAACTCCATGTTGCAAATCTCAGAGATGGGAATATGATGCAGACAGGCTGTAGAAGCTGCTGTCACCCTAGTGGTATGTTTTTAAGGCCATCTGGTACCTGAACACCTGCCTGAAAATAACACATCTAAAAACAAAAGATGATCCATTTGGATTGCTTCTGCATTGAGTTAGATTCCCCATTAGAATTTTCTCCAAATGTAATAAACAATCTGGACAGAGTGCAGAAAGACCTTGCCCTATCCAGGCAATAATTGAGCTCCCCTTTTACATTCAGCTGGTAGAGCAAAGCTGACACAGGTGAGTCAAGAATTTGGGTAAGAAAAGATAGACTGACTCACATAAAAATCAGAGACTGCTTTTGACAACAACTTTGGGTGAGGATGACACATTTCCTACCCTTGATTAAAAATACATGCAAGGGGAATGGACTAGGAAATCTTGGAGTTCACTTGCATGTTTTACAGAGGTAACAACCAAGGAAGTAATTTTCAAGGTTTGTAAGGGTAAAGGACAATGGTGAAAATACCAAATGAAAAGTCCCAGAGAAGATTGAAAAAGCCAGATTTAAATCCCACAGAGTGGTTAGACTTTGCACCAAAGAGTAAGAAATTGGTTCAGTGGTGGATGAATAAAAATGGATGCTTTATACACAGGAAGGTAATAAGGAGAAATAGACACTCAGAAATATACTTTCAAAGAAAGATAGAAAAAAGCCAGAGCTCATCACTGAAAATAGATGCAAGATAACCAACAAAAATGAGGCCCAGAGCCTGACTAGAAACCTAAATGATAAAAAGAAAAGAAGTACTTGTGGCATCTTAGAGACTAACAAATTTATTTGAGCATAAGCTTTCGTGAGCTACAGCTTACTTCATCGGATGCATTCGGACGGCTGCTACTCTGAAACTTAAATGATAAAGCATCCACTTTTTAATAAATCCACTTTTTCTGTGGAAGACTTATAGGAGTCTAATGGGATTTCATGATCATCTGGCAAATCCAAGGATTTAGCATTTGGGGGGCCTATGATCCATGCCTATGATCCACAAATTAAGCAAAGTGGGATCTGGATTAAAAAACAAAACAAAATGCCACTGAGAGAAAAGATCAGACAGAAACAGCATATTTCCTCAGCCAAAGCCTGGAGACTGGAATACCAGAACTGAACTGCTCATGCAAGAGTTGGGTGGGTCAAGTGTGCTGACTTCTGTCTCACCTTTTGAAGGATTCTAGAAAGTAGAATAAAAGGAGGGAATGCATACAAGAAGTCTTCTCTCATACTAGAGGAGAAGTCATCTGATAGAGCCCTTTGGTCTATGTCTGGACAAGTACAGAAGTAATAGCACTGGGCAAAAGTAGGCTTGGGGGCACTCAGAAATTGATCTGGTTCCTTTGAATGAAATAGCCTGCCAAATAATTTTTCCCTGGTAGATCTGATATATAGATTTCAGAGGAATATGATGAATCGCTTCCAGACAGCTGTAGAAGGAACAGATTCTTCCTTGATATTATATTCAGGTAGTACAGTGCAGCAGTTAGCACTGGTACTACCCAGCCCTTGGTGAACAGAAGGAAGGTCACTAGGCTTAGATGTACATCACTAAGGCCTCTACTTGCTCCTCCCTGCTACTCTGTCCTCCTTTACCTACCTCATAGTATTTGGGTATCCACCTCAGTTCTCTTGTGCTTTGTAAGTGTCAGCCTGACCCTCCATTGTTAACATAGCACCATTGCTGCTGCCCCAGAAATACCCTTAATGTGGTTCTAAAGTAGCAGCAATGAATATAAACTGCAATATGTTGTTTATAAAAATATCTTATACGTATATAGCATCATGCTACTGTGCTTTCAATAGCTAAATACTTTAACAAAAAAAAATTAAAAAGTCACATTTTGTCATCACACAGTTGGCTGGAACCCAATGCTTTGGAAGTTGAGCTACATATGGGTCAGGGAAGGAAAAAAGGGAAACAGTAGAAGCATGAAGGAGGTAGTCTGAGAGGGGAGGGATAGGAGAAAACAGGAAAGGAGAAGAGAGCAGGGAGAGCCGAAATCAGTGCCCATAATACATGACATGGATCTTCCAAAGACCCTTTTCTCCCCAAGAGTGGCAGTGTTAGCAGCTCAGGCCTTTAAGCAAAATATGAAAACCCAATATTTTACACTCTTAGAGACATACTCTGCCCTTCCACAACTTCTGTTGACTTCAGTGGTGGACTGTATGTAGAGATCTGAGGGCACAACTTGCCCCTTATACTTACATACATTAACTTTGTTAAAATATAATTAAATTAATATTATTTTATATACTGGATCTCTAACATGTTGTAGAAAGGTGTGGCTTGGCTACTGAAGAGGCATGGTAGTCTTATTTGAGAAATCATTACATGTATTCAGAAACCTCATCAGGAAAACTTTTCTGCTTCATTCAGATTGTAGTTTTTATGTAAGCCAATATATCATTATTTGCAATAAATCATTAAGGGCCAGATCCAAATCCTACTGATATCAATGGACAATTTCCCCTTGACTTCAAAGAGAGCTGAATGTAAGATAAGGATTTTTATAATCATCTAGGCCCTGATTTTCCAAAGGGATCTCCTGTACACACTCCTTTACTCCAATGGGACTTTGTGTAGCAGATCCCAACGTCTGCAAGACAGAGGTCTATAGGGTTGACTTGACTGGGACCACTGCTGCATATAAAGTTAAGCATGTATATGAATGTTTGCGGGATTGGTGCTTAGACTGTAAGCTTCTTGGGGCAGGGACAGTATCAGTGAGCAGAGTATCAGTGAGGAACAAAAACTACATACTAAAAATGAACTATGCAGTTTATCAATTAGATTAATGATAGCTATGCATTTCATACAATATTTAGTTTTAATAAGTCTAAAATCATATATAACAATACTATGCTGTAATTGCTTATCATGTATCTCTTTGTTCCAGACACTTTTCTAAAAGAGTATGTATTATGTATGATGTGACCTTCAAATTTCATGAATGCATTGTGCAATAAACTGTCAATATTTGTGGTTATAAGGTACTAGATGACTTTTACAATAATTGGAACAGCTATATTAAAAGCTTGGATCACTCAGCTGGTTAAAGAGAAAGACACAGGCCAATGTTCATCTGGGACTTTCCTTCTGCCAGCTATTAAATGAAAGATATTGCAAGGTGCTTAAGATGTCGTCTTTGTTTGAAAAAGAATAGGGCAAAAAAAAGTCTCTGGGGAAAATGTTATATCTTAATAATCATTTTTCCTTTCAATATGCAGAATTTTCAGGCTAAACTGAGCTCCATAAGTTAATGGCAAGTGACTAAGCTTATTTTTTAAACATTACAACTTGTTTTCTGTCTTTTTTTACAGAATTCTTCAAACAAGTCAGATAGCCAAAAAGATGTATTTAAAAATTATTTTTGAGCAAATTATTTTTAAAAGGTTTTAAAAGCTACAGACTTTTCTAAAAAATAAAATACCTACAAAAAATGTTGGGAATTTGTGACTTAACGCAGCAAAAAACCTCTATAGTTTGAAGTTGCTTATTTAAAAGTGTAGTTATGTGTAAATTACAAATAGGGTAAGAAATATAGTAACAATTGGGATGTAAGTTGCTTATCAAATATTTGCATTGCTGTAGAGTATTTATTTATACTGATGCTTAATGTAGGGCCTACAAAACCCTCCTCAGAAAGCATACTGTAGTGAAAAACACCATATTATATTAATGAATTGCATAAATGAAATCCTATGGTATGATGTATTTTTGAACTATGGGCTATGAAAATAAAATTTTCAGCTACTTAGAATACCAGTAAACATGTCTGCTGTCTTCAGAGTCAGTAGTTGTTACTTTACCAGTTACTGACAAATTGCTTAGAACATTTTCGACTCCCTTTCCCTCATGCATGAGATACCACTTAGATAGCTCATTCCAGCCTGAGGTATTGGCTGTGATAGGCTTATGATCACTTGAGGTGTCTTGTGACTTTTCCTTCTCATAAATAGGCCTTAACATTTTAGCTCACCAGTTTGAATTTTCAAAACTAGTGTACCTACTAGTGCACTCATTGATAATGCATATACAGTAGCTGTAAGTGCCTTACATTTGTCCATTCAAAGGACTAACAGGGAAGTCTGATGTCACAAGTAGTATACTTTTTATTTACTTGTTGAAGCTTTGGTATAGTCTTCATTCCTAATAATACAAACAGAATTTGGCTGTTGCTTTCTTCTGGGCCTCCTTTCCAGTTCTTCTCTAAAATAGCTCTCTGTTTAAACAAATTCTTTGCCAATTCATATTAATGCATAACAGTTTAAGATTACCATATATGGTCATTATAAAACCTAAATCATTGATGTAACAATAGAGGCATCAAGTTGTCACTGACCTAAAGTTACCAGCAGCCAAAATACAGTTACTTTTTCAGTAATATTAGAATCCTTCATTTTAAGGCATGAAGTTCACTAACAAAAAGTTCAAGCATTTGTGATGATTATAGAACTTTAGTTTCAAAATATAAGTACTGGTCCAGGTTGTACTCTCAGTCACACTTGTGCAGCTTTATTGAAGTCAGTTGGGTTGCACAGGTATAACTGAGAGCAGAACTGGGTCCACTGCACGTAAAATGAAAAAAAAAAGTTTGTTATATAGCGCCGAGGTTTATACATTTTGTAATTTTGAAAATGATTTGAGCTAACTCCAAAGTATAGACAGAATAAATGATGAAAAAAATGAAAAAAAATGATGCTTTCCCAGAAATGGAATATTCTGTGGTATTTCTCAAGGTGCAAGATGGTTAAAGTGCAGGAAGTGCAAGCAAAAACAGCGGTGGCAGGTTTTTCTCATCTACTAAATTGTTTCTTCACCTCAGATTCACAATATAGTATCTCCTGTTCAGAGAGCTAAACACATACTGTGTGGATCAGATTGGGTAGTTTTATAGATATTTTAAAAATAACAGTGATCATGTTGTGCCATACAACTTCATGTTGTGCCATATTTCATTAACTTCTACAGGCAGTTCTAAAGAACTGCAAGTATTTTAAATTTCAGAAATATATGAAAACATGGGATTATGTGCAGCTTTTAAAGATTTTTGACCATATTTTCAAAGGGACCTCCAATACAGTCTGAAAAATGTGTGAGTGCAAATGCATACTTGAGTGTGATTGATTACTTTCCCATGCGATTACCTATTTGTGCCTAATTTGGCAATTTGGGTCACTAAGACTCAAACTGCCTTCAGTGGGAGTTTAGCCTGCAAAAGGACTGCAATTTAGCTCCTTTGTACATGATAGTGCCTCTTTGTGTATGTGCAAGTACAGGGTTTCACACAGCAAACAAATACATTTTTAAATTTTACAGGGCACATTTGTAGAGACTCCTTTGACAATTTGGGTTCTAGGGTGGATGAAGTAAATCTTACCTACCTAACTTGTATATGTTTTTATTTTTAGAAAATTAGTGCATTCTTTCTAGTCATATTTATTGAAACACTACATAAAGTAGGCCACACAGCACTGATTTTGAGATCTTGAGGAAAATGTACACAATTTTCAAAGAAATCATTTGAGTGATTGTCCATACGGATTCCACTTCTGGTGCACATGACCCCATGCATGTGAAAAAGGTTTCTTTTTGGCCAGCAGTGTGCATTAGTACCTCTACCCTGGATGTCCTCACATCCCCCACACCCAAGGACATAACAGGGAAAGCAGGTCCAACCATCCTTAACTTCCTTCTTCGTGCCTGTGGCAGTGACAGAATTCCTACAGTGTCTCCCTACTCCTCTGCACACTGTGTAATCTCTTGTTAGGCTAGTTAGTTAATATAGTTACTGTAGTTAGGATAGTTACAAGCTTTGTGTTTATGCGTGTTGGCAAAAAAACCTCCCACATTAGAATAATAGGTTGGGGATACCCTGGTACATGGACTTGAGCCACTATGGCTGAAACAAAAGCCTCTGGATTTAAAACTTGACTGTCTTGCAAGATTGCTATCCCACCCAATGATGGACACCCTTTGCTGCTAGTGTAGACATAGCCTAGTGACTTTTCCAAGGTCAGGCAGGAAATCTGATTGAACAAAGAACTGAACCTGGGTCTCCTCTGTCCCAGTCTAGTGTTATAATTATTGGGCCATTGTTTGTCTCTCATGTCTCTGTCTCAGTGCATGCCCCTAGCTGAAACACAGCTCATAGCTCAGATTGGCTGGTCACTGAGTAATCACAGGATCACCTGAGACTGTGGTCCACACTTCTTTCAGTACCAACTCCTCAGTACTGATGCTTCCGGTATCAATAAGCTCTGTGCTTGCAACTCTGACATTGACCTCCATCAGCATCTGCACCAACTTTCCCAGCACCAAAGACATTTATCACACAGTCGTAGTCAGCCCTGCTCTCCTCATCTGCTCTTCTAAACTACTATGCTAGAAGTGCTACTGCCTCAATATCATTTACTAATACTATCTTGGTACTGATGAGCTCTCCTGTTTAGGTTGTGGGTGTGGTTTGAGAGTGCCCTAGGACACTAGACAGGGAGCCCCCCACCACCTCTGGAAGAATTATATGGTTTTCTTCCTCCTCTTCCAAGAATAGAAGGGAGATGTCCCCCACCATACACCTCCCTCTCCCTCTTATGAGCCATATTGGTCTGATACAGAATCACTCTTACAAACACAGATCTCAGGAATTTCATGGGGAACATTTACTTTGGTTTCCATCCCGTTGGCCTCCAGCCCCTACAATGTTACAATGATACTGCCAAGAATGACCTTGAGCGGATCACTGCGGACTACGTGGCTCTGGGAAGAAGGATAAAGGAGTTGGAGGCGCAAGTGGTGTTCTCGTCTATCCTCCCCGTGGAAGGAAAAGGCCTGGGTAGGGACCGTCGAATCGTGAAGGTCAACGAATGGCTACGCAGGTGGTGTCGGAGAGAAGGCTTTGGATTCTTTGACCATGGGATGGTGTTCCATGAAGGAGGAGTGCTGGGCAGAGACGGGCTCCATCTTACGAAGAGAGGGAAGAACATCTTTGCCAGCAGGCTGGCTAACCTAGTGAGGAGGGCTTTAAACTAGGTTCACCGGGGGAAGGAGACCAAAGCCCTGAGGTAAGTGGGAAAGCGGGATACCGGGAGGAAGCACAGGCAGGAAGGTCTGTGAGGGGAGGGCTCCTGCCTCATACTGGGAATGAGGGGCGATCAACAGGTTATCTCAAGTGCTTATATACAAATGCACAAAGCCTTGGAAACAAGCAGGGAGAACTGGAGGTCCTGGTGATGTCAAGGAATTATGACGTGATTGGAATAACAGAGACTTGGTGGGATAACTCACATGACTGGAGTACAGTCATGGATGGTTATAAACTGTTCAGGAAGGACAGGCAGGGCAGAAAAGGTGGGGGAGTAGCACTGTATGTAAGGGAGCAGTATGACTGCTCAGAGCTCCGGTACGAAACTGTGGAAAAACCTGAGTGTCTCTGGATTAAGTTTAGAAGTGTGTGCAACAAGAGTGATGTCATGGTGGGAGTCTGCTATAGACCACCGGACCAGGGGGATGAGGTGGATGAGGCTTTCTTCCGGCAACTCACGGAAGCTACTAGATCGCATGCCCTGATTCTCATGGGTGACTTTAATTTTCCTGATATCTGCTGGGAGAGCAATACAGCGGTGCATAGACAATCCAGGAAGTTTTTGGAAAGCGTAAGGGACAATTTCCTGGTGCAAGTGCTAGGGGAGCCAACTAGGGGGAGCGCTTTTCTTGACCTGCTGCTCACAAACCGGGTAGAATTAGTGGGGGAAGCAAAAGTGGATGGGAATCTGGGAGGCAGTGACCATGAGTTGGTTGAGTTCAGGATCCTGACGCAGGGAAGAAAGGTAAGCAGCAGGATACGGACCCTGGACTTCAGGAAAGCAGACTTTGACTCCCTCAGGGAACAGATGGGGACAATTTCCTGGTGCAAGTGCTAGGGGAGCCAACTAGGGGGAGCGCTTTTCTTGACCTGCTGCTCACAAACCGGGTAGAATTAGTGGGGGAAGCAAAAGTGGATGGGAATCTGGGAGGCAGTGACCATGAGTTGGTTGAGTTCAGGATCCTGACGCAGGGAAGAAAGGTAAGCAGCAGGATACGGACCCTGGACTTCAGGAAAGCAGACTTTGACTCCCTCAGGGAACAGATGGCCAGGATCCCCTGGGGGACTAACATGAAAGGGAAGGGAGTCCAGGCGAGCTGGCTGTATTTCAAGGAATCCCTGTTGAGGTTACAGGGACAAACCATCCCGATGAGTCGAAAGAATAGTAAATATGGCAGGCGACCAGCTTGGCTTAATGGTGAAATCCTAGCGGATCTTAAACATAAAAAGAAGCTTACAAGAAGTGGAAGGTTGGACATATGACCAGGGAAGAGTATAAAAATATTGCTCGGGCATGTAGGAAAGATATCAGGAGGGCCAAATCGCACCTGGAGCTGCAGCTAGCAAGAGATGTCAAGAGTAACAAGAAGGGTTTCTTCAGGTATGTTGGCAACAAGAAGAAAGCCAAGGAAAGTGTGGGCCCCTTACTGAATGAGGGAGGCAAGCTAGTGACAGAGGATGTGGAAAAAGCTAATGTACTCAATGCTTTTTTTGCCTCTGTTTTCACTAACAAGGTCAGCTCCCAGACTGCTGTGCTGGGCAACACAAAACGGGGAAGAGATGGCCAGCCCTCTGTAGAGATAGAGGTGGTTAGGGACTATTTAGAAAAGCTGGACGTGCACAAGTCCATGGGGCCGGACGAATTGCATCCGAGAGTGCTGAAGGAATTGGCGGCTGTGATTGCAGAGCCCTTGGCCATTATCTTTGAAAACTCGTGGCGAACGGGGGAAGTCCCGGATGACTGGAAAAAGGCTAATGTAGTGCCCATCTTTAAAAAAGGGAAGAAGGAGGATCCTGGGAACTACAGGCCGGTCAGCCTCACCTCAGTCCCTGGAAAAATCATGGAGCAGGTCCTCAAAGAATCAATCCTGAAGCACTTAGAGGAGAGGAAAGTGATCAGGAACAGTCAGCATGGATTCACCAAGGGAAGGTCATGCCTGACTAATCTAATCGCCTTTTATGATGAGATTACTGGTTCTGTGGATGAAGGGAAAGCAGTGGATGTATTGTTTCTTGACTTTAGCAAAGCTTTTGACACGGTCTCCCACAGCATTCTTGTCAGCAAGTTAAGGAAGTATGGGCTGGATGAATGCACTATAAGGTGGGTAGAAAGCTGGCTAGATTGTCGGGCTCAACGGGTAGTGATCAATGGCTCCATGTCTAGTTGGCAGCCGGTGTCAAGTGGAGTGCCCCAGGGGTCGGTCCTGGGGCCCGTTTTGTTCAATATCTTCATAAATGATCTGGAGGATGGTGTGGATTGCACTCTCAGCAAATTTGCGGATGATACTAAACTGGGAGGAGTGGTAGATACGCTGGAGGGGAGGGATAGGATACAGAAGGACCTAGACAAATTGGAGGATTGGGCCAAAAGAAATCTAATGAGGTTCAATAAGGATAAATGCAGGGTCCTGCACTTAGGATGGAAGAATCCAATGCACCGCTACAGACTAGGGACCGAATGGCTCGGCAGCAGTTCTGCGGAAAAGGACCTAGGGGTGACAGTGGACGAGAAGCTGGATATGAGTCAGCAGTGTGCCCTTGTTGCCAAGAAGGCCAATGGCATTTTGGGATGTATAAGTAGGGGCATAGCGAGCAGATCGAGGGACGTGATCGTTCCCCTCTATTCGACACTGGTGAGGCCTCATCTGGAGTACTGTGTCCAGTTTTGGGCCCCACACTACAGGAAGGATGTGGATAAATTGGAAAGAGTACAGCGAAGGGCAACAAAAATGATTAGGGGTCTAGAGCACATGACTTATGAGGAGAGGCTGAGGGAGCTGGGATTGTTTAGTCTGCAGAAGAGAAGAATGAGGGGGGATTTGATAGCTGCTTTCAACTACCTGAAAGGGGGTTTCAAAGAGGATGGCTCTAGACTGTTCTCAATGGTAGCAGATGACAGAACGAGGAGTAATGGTCTCAAGTTGCAATGGGGGAGGTTTAGATTGGATATTAGGAAAAACTTTTTCACTAAGAGGGTGGTGAAACACTGGAATGCGTTACCTAGGGAGGTGGTAGAATCTCCTTCCTTAGAGGTTTTTAAGGTCAGGCTTGACAAAGCCCTGGCTGGGATGATTTAACTGGGACTTGGTCCTGCTTTGAGCAGGGGGTTGGACTAGATGACCTTCTGGGGTCCCTTCCAACCCTGATATTCTATGATTCTATGATTCTATGATTCTATGTTCAGTCTTGGTCATTTTGGGGTTCTTGTGGTATGCAACCAGTTAGGAAATCTTCCTGCTCTCTTTCCCACAAATCATCGTAAGTCTACTCAAGAGGTTCAGGGGGGTACAGTGTCATAGTCTGCACCAGCAGGAGCATGACAGCAAGAAATATGATGGAAGGTCAGTTGATTCCAACAGCAATAGCTTCCTCCTTACCCAATAAGAAAGTCTTCCTTTCTACTCCTAGTCAGCTGGATAGTTCTAGCATCTTCCCAGACCTCTTACAGGGCATGACTGACACCTTATAGATCCCAGTGAAGGTAATGCAAGAAAAAGCACACAAATTACTAGAGATTCTGCACTCCTCCATGCCTGTCAGTCAGGGGTTGTTGCAACACCAGCATCATTGGTACCCCTGTCCAATAAGGCTGAGAGGCATTACCAAGTTCCTTTTAAGGGATTTGAATATTTCTGCATCCACTCAGTCCTGGGCTTAAATGTGGCAGTGGTGCAAAAAAGTCCAAAGATTGATAGAAAGACTTGGTAGAAAGACCTACTACACCGCTAGCCTCCAGATGTGCATTTCGAATGATCAGATGCTTCTGTCAAAAACATCTGAAGTGGGTCATGTTGTCACAGTTCATAGAGAAGATTCCATGGGAACATTGGGAGGAGCTAAAATCTCAAGTGTCTAAAGGACAAATAGAAGACTGAATATCACTGCAGGCTGTTCTAGACACATCTGAGATGGCAGAATGTTCAATGGTTGCTTCCATTGTGGTGCACAGGACTTCATGGCTTCATTCTTGTGGAGTTCTCAAGTTGTCTAAATGACCATTGAGAGCATCCCATTGGAAGGTTATGAACTATTTAATGCATGAACAGATGAAGCCCTGTATTCATTTAAAGGTTTTGAAAGCTGCTCTTCACTCTTTGAGTGCATACACTCCAGCCATAAGGAGTAAGCAGGCCAAAACTTAAAGTCTCAGGCAGACAGAGGCCCTCTACCTCTTATTACTATAACACACACAGACAGGTGGAACCATTGAGAAAGAAACAGCACTTCAAACATAGGCAGCCCTCTGCTTCATCCTCTTCTGCTTCACACTTTCCATCTACCTTTAATGGGTTTAATGCCATTTTTGAGAGCCAAGCAGAAACATTTGAGGATCTATACCCCATCTCCCCTGCTTTTGTCAACCACCATTTTTATTTTAGGAGGCCTGGACCCAGATCTCCTTGGATCAGTGGGTCCTGGAACGTATAAAAAGGGACGTTCCATCCAATTCCAGTCCCTTCCTCCTCCCCCACCCTCTTTCCCTATCCTATTTTAGGTCCCCTCTCACTAGATACTGTTAAAACAGGAGGTAGATTCCCTTCTGCAACACAGAGCAATGGAAGAGATGCCCATGTAATTCAGAGGCATGGGGATCTACTCCCATTACTTTTTTAATCCCAAAGGAAAAGGAGGACCGGCATCTGATTCTAGACTTGAGATGCCTCAACAGATTCATCCACCATTTCAAGTTATTCAAGCCCTGGCCTCAGTTATGCCCTTATTAGATCCTCAAGATTGATTCACTGGTCTCTGCCTTCAGGATGCTATTCCCATCTGTCCATACATCCAGCACACAGAAAATACCCTAGATTCATATTAGGAGACTCTTACTACCAATGTAGGGTCCTACCCTTGAGTCTCTCCATGGCACCTAAAATATTCACTCATTGCCTATTTGTCATCACAATCCATTTAAGAAGATATGGCATTCAGGTATACCCATACCTGGATGACTGCTGATCTGGGGGAAATCTCTCCAGCCGGTGACCAGGTTGATTCTAATAATATTAGGGCTCTTTACCACAGTGGTGCTCAAACTAGAGAAAAAGCCACACTTTCGGTAACCCAAACTATCGAATTCATACATGCTTTTACCCAGCACTATTCCATAGCTGAGGCTTCAAGATCAGATGTCTTCTGGTAGAGCTGTCCTGCAACCCTTGTTTAAATAGGACTCCTAGCATCCTACTGAAGTGGAATCCATCTGGACAATCACTCAAAGAAGAAAGAATGGTTATTTACTCTGCAGTAACTGGTTTTTGGAGACATGTTGTCCACATGGACAATAGACAGTCCTAGTCAAAAAAATCAGATCTCATGTGCATGGGGCACATGCACACCAGAAGTGGAATCCATGTGGACACCACATCATGAAGAACCACAGTTATTGTAAGTACCATTCTTTTTCCTCCTCTTTTTTTTTTTTTGGCCTTGGAATTGATCAGCTAAGAGACACCTTTTTTTTTCCCCCTCCAAATCCTGGTTAAATCACAAGTGGAATAGATTTGGTAAAACTAATCCTAGTTCCTATATGTCCATAGTGAAACCTTCCCAGAGATTGCTGACACAGCTCAGTACAGCTGGCAAGTTTCCCACCAATGAAATAGTTTGGGAATGGGTGAGGGAATATTGCAAGTCAGTGTTGCTGAGCCCTGTGGAGAAGCTTTACCTGTGCCTATATCAATTATTGTTAGCTTAGTTTTACTGCTGCTAGCCCCCCACATATTTATGACTATAGTTCTCTTATCTTACAGATTTCTTATTCTTTTTTGCAGTTCATACATGTAAGCTAATTTTTTCTTAACCCTCTATTGGTTGTTTTAAGCCAATAAATGTAATTTGTCAGATATCAAATCAAATGGAACTTAACAACATGCTTTTAATTAGCATCTGTATAAGTGCTTTGATGAATGGGCATGGTTTGCTGACTCAGGTCCTAGTGAGAGGAGAGATGTGAGGGTAGGGTCTGAGAGGGACAGACAGCAATCATGAACATACATTTTCATTGATTGAAGGAAAAAGAGTTAGATGTAATTCAGGTAGCAGTGGCCTCCAGCACTTTGGTGGGATCTGTAAGCAGAGAATTCAAAAGAGAAACCCTCAACACAGCTTTAAAGTCTTAGGAATGTGTTCACTGTGGGAAGAAAATGTTCTTATAGGTAAGGCCTTGTTGGAATAAAGCCTTTAGCACTATCTACTGTATGTCTACTTAAATTAAAGAAAACTTTTCAGACCACCCACATCTTTCTCTGCTTCATTGTTGTTTTCAGTTTGCTTTTTCAGAGGGATTAGTACTAGAGTAAACTCCATAGCCTCACAGCCTCAAAAAATTCAGTTCCGTGTAAAGTGAAAATTAGACTCTTAAATCTGCAGAGTGAGCTGTTTATCTTACAAATTTATTCTTTTTTATTGGGCCACACATATTATAGATAGAAAGATAAAAGGGAAATGGATACCAGACCATCATTTACATTGACATATAGCAAAACATAACTAATACTCTTATTCTGTAAATTTATCCTGAGTGGCTTGTTAACTTTATCTATATATTTATCTATAGTGTTCACATAGTGTTTATTGATCAATTAAGAGTTTTTCTTTTCATTGTCTTCATACATACAGTATTTTGCACTTCACAATCTCAGAAATGCTTTTCTCTAAAGCAGTTTTGGACCTTATCATATAAAATTTTTTGTTGAACACGCTGTACAAACAAACAGTGGAAAATCAGAATTCCTTGGGCAATTCAGAAATATAGGTTTGCATCTATCTATGTGTGCCTTGATCTTAAAAGATAGCATATACTCTGAATTATGTTACATTTAAATACTTGTGAATAACTCAAAATGACAGTTACTGGCCTTCTACTTAAATATTGTGTTTTAACTCTGCAGTATTTCAAGTAGAACTAAGAACTTTCAGAGAATATTGTCAGGCATGTATTTGTTTTAGAAAGCTATCCTTTTTCACCTTTTAAAAAGTGACCATTACAAGGCCTAGTGCAAGTATATGGCAAAGCGTATTCCTGGTGTCTTTTTTTTTTTACAGATATTTTAGCCATAGAAATGTTTGTATTTCCATAAAGAAACTATTCTTCTATTTAATATGGTACAGAGAAAAACTGGCTGGGAGTTTAGAACTTTAGATTTCTGTTATCTAATTATTAGTTTTTTATATTGTTTGTAGCTTTGTTAGGTAAGGGCATTTGGTTGTTGCTATTAAATAATATGACTCTTAAGGCTTTTCTGGATTCACAAGTTCATACACAGCTCTAGCTGTTCTGTCAGTCTCACTCTCGTGTTTTCATCAGTCCCCAACCTTCATCAAAATAGTGACAGTGTCCATTATATGGTATTTGCTTAAAATTTCTACTGTTGCCTTGTTCAGTAATGCAGTATTGGGATCTATGCTACTGAATTAATGTTTTTCTTAAGCCAATTGTTAAATACTTTTTCTTATGTCCTATCATTTCTGTGTAAAAGACAACTCCATGTAAATTGCATTCCATCTTCTAATAGCTTTGGTTACATAACAAAAAGCTGAGGATGGAACAATTTTAATCAATACTTTATGGTGAAAATTCTCAAGGCTGTGCACAAAGATTTAACTGTATGTTTCCTGTTAATATCAATGGGAGTTACACAACTTAACCTCTGCACACAACTCTGAAAATGTACCCCTGTGTATTCTGCCCCTGTAGTGTAACAATATTGTAATTCCATTTCAAAATTTCTATATTTGCCATCCTACTTTCTCTGCTTTTGTACTGATGCATGTATGTCACATATTACTTGGGAAATCTTCATAAATACAAGTAAAATTTGAGATACAAGATTGGTTTTAATAATCACCTTTTAAAAATGCCCTGCCTTTTTTGTAATGTTCATGTCAGTCTTATGCCTAATCTGAAACTCACTTTGTTCATATACTGCTTGAAGCATATTTCCAATAGTCATATTGTTCAAAATGCATGAGAAAATAATATCTTTTTTTAATTAGAAGATTTAAATGGTGTCATATCAGACACAGAAGCTATTGCAGTAAGATGTACAGTGTGTGTGCAGCCATATATGAAAATGTAGAGGAGAGCGGAAGAGAAAGTTCCCCTCATCTGGCCTGCTTTTTCATTGGCTTTCCCTGACATTAAGCCAGTCAGTAGGCCTTGTGCAGCCTAACTCCAATGACGGAACACTGTGTTAGAAAGGTGGCATTATCTGTTCCAATTTATATCCAGAAAGGGAGGCAGTGTCACTTCTGCAGTCTTCCCTAGTTTGACAACTGTATTGTTGTTCATTTTAATTTTTAATATACTTAATTCAAACTTTTTCACATTAAAATGCTCAGCTTTTCAATAATAATTATAAATTATCCATATTTAACAAAACAACTTTTTGAAACATTTTTGGGAAAAAATAATAGGAACTAAGCAAAAGAAGAAATCAAACCAGCTGCTGACACAGCTGTTTCTTTTCTTGTATAATTCAGTTCAATATAAAGGTACCATATGCTGTTTAAAGTGATGTTAGGAAAGATGAAATAATTTAAGAGAATAACAAGAAAATATATGAATTGTCAGCATTCTGTCAGATTTAAAGAATGAAATAGACAGGTGTAGTATTGACATGTTTAACTTTGTGTTGTGTTAGCAGTTTCAGTGAGAACAACTTCTGACATGTGCTGAAGTGATGTGAGAACATTTCTGTGTTTCAGACATTGGAGAAGAAGCTGGGAGATCTGTAGGAATCCAGCAGCCAGCTTTATTGAGAGACAGGAGCCTTGGTTCTGCCATGAAAGACTGTCCATATTGTGGAAAAACTTTCAGAACGTCACACCACTTAAAAGTTCATTTGAGAATACATACAGGTGAGAGGTGCAGGGAAATTTGGATGTTCTATACCATAAGGTAACAGACTGGGGTTGTCAAGATGTTGCAATAATGTATGTATGGAGTTGTAATTTCCAGTATACACTGGTACTCAGAGTCTGTTGATAAAGATATATGGCAACATTCCTAAATAAAAAATACAAGGAATGGTTAGATGGGGGGAGAGGCCACTTTAACAGAATCATCCTTTTCCAATTAGGGATTCTCTATGGTTTTGCGCTGTTATTATTTTTGTTCAATTTATTTTTAATATCATAAAATCATAGATATACACAAATATACTCATTTTAACCTCTTCCTCTGTACATGAACACTTTAGCTTCTTCAGTTTTATTAAATATGGGTATAGCTTGTCATTTTAACATTAGATAAACGCCAAAGTTCCTTTCCATGTGTCAGAGTTTGGGTTTCAGAGCCCAAGCTCCAGCCTGAGTGGGAACATCTACATTGCCATTTTTAGCTCTATAACACAAGCCAAGTCTGTAGACCTGGGCTCTGAGACTTGCCACCATGTTTTTTTTTTTGAGAGAGAGCCCCACAGCCCAAGTCTGTAGACCAGGCTCTGAGGTTTTATTGCTGTGTGGAAGTACCCTATGATGCTCTTTTGTCCCATATACCTGTATGGGATAGTATATTCTGAGTTCTTCAGACCTACAGTAATTCTGGGAGACTCTGCAAGGTGGGAAAAGGAGGATTGAGGCCTCCCAAAACTTAAGTATATTTGTCACATGACATGGGTGGCAGGGACTCATTTCTCTCTCCTCCTCTGGAAGCCATGAATGGGGGGTTATTGCAGGGCTTTTGTGGATAGTAACTATTTAGGACTGTGAAGGCTGCATGTGGATAGGTCCAAAGTTGAGACTGGCATGGGCAGTCAGGAGCTCATTTATTAATTACCCACATACAGTCACTTCCGCTACTCATTGGCAGGTGTGGTTCTTTCCTTCCTCTTCAGCAGGAGAGCCTGTTGGGTAATTTGAGTGGCTAAAATGTGTGATCATCCAGGATTTTGGCTGCCAGTAACACCCCAGTTATTTTAGAATGTATGGAGCCAATGGTGTATACACTTCTACAGTTCATAGACACAATGAACAGGATTAGGAAATACTTTCCAGCTGTATCTCTTGAGTTTATTATCTTTGTCATTTTTTCATTCTACAACGTATGTTTTTTTCATATGCAAATGCTATCTGTGTACCCAAATCAATCATTTAGGTGTCTAACCTATTTGCATGCAAACGTAATTCTGGAGCGCACAAACTTGACACTGCATTATTGGGTATGCAAGTGGACAGACTGCTTTTGAAAATATGACTGGAAGGGCTGAAAATCAGCAAAAACAGGAAATTGAAAGGAACAGATGGAGCTTATGTCTTATCTCTTCTCCTTGTGTCTTTGAATTGTGGTACAATGCTTGACTATATAGAGGCTGTTTTTAAGGTCACTTTGAAAATTTGGCTTTAACATTGTTTAATTCATATAGAAAGTAAACACTTTAGGATTGTCTCTTTACTACTTGTTTGGAGTTTGTACCGTTCCTAACACAATGGAACACTGATCCCTTCATTCACTACTATAATGAAAGTAAATAAATAGTAATTACATTATTTTAAAGGAGTCTTGTCAGCATAAGTTTTAAACTATTTTAACCCTTTCTAATGGAAGAAAATATTTTAAAATAACCTGACTGCAGTCCTCTTTCCTTCCTCTACCAACAACTTATTAAAATTAAGTTGTCATTCTGTTTTGTTGTTTTAAAGATGACACTGATTATGCATTCAGTATTCGTGGCTCAGAATTCATGGACAATAAGTGAATTACAATGGAAATACTCCATAAAAATTGAGCATTAAAATTTACTTACAAATCAAAACAAAAAGATAAACCTTCATGTAAATAAAGAAAATAAAATGATTTGGGGAAACATCATATAGACCATGCAAACAATGTTTGCAATTTATTTAAAAAAGCATAATAATATTAAAATAGATAAAGATCAATTTCCACTGAAGTAAGAACAAAGTATTTCTAAAATTATGAGAAGAGTATGTTTAAATGGAACGGTTCATGTTACATATTATAAATAGTCATAATAAACATTATAAAATGGCAAATTACAAGTTATTAAATCAAAATTAAGTTGTTATGCAGTAAATGGAAATGATGTGATAGATACCAATTATTAAGCAGATATTATATTGGTGGTTTTATACTTGTCTGTGACTGTATTTTGTCAGTTTCCTGCATTTTATATCACACTTTGTCTTTATTATATGTCAGGATCATATAACAGACTGATACTTCACTGTATTTCTCCACTACATTAACTCAATTACTGCTCTTGTTCTCATGGCACCTGCTTGTCAGAGATGAGCTTAAGCAATTTAGAAAAAGTTAGGTTCCTTCCAATGTGTGGGTGTTTGGAGGCACAGAGGTAGAATGGCTTGGTGCCCCAGCCAACACCAACTAATAGTGTGACTACACTGCATTGTAAACCTGGGCTCGGGCTCAAGCATGACCCCCCTTCTGTCTACACACGAATCTGTCTGATTCAGGCCTGTGCCCAAGCCCAGGAACCTGCAGGAGCGGAGTGTTCAAGCCTGGGTCCTGCAGGGTTTGGGGCCCAAACCCCATTACTTTGTAGTGTGGACACAGTTTGGGCCCAGACCCGCTGGCCTTAGGCCCTGAGTATCTGCTAAGTGATTCCCTACAATCCCGTAGGTCAGTGCTCTCTGTCCTCTCTATCCCAAGAGTAGCCAGTCAACTCCCAAGAAATGGAAGCAACTCCGCCTTCCTTGTTCAAGTACAATAGCTTGGCATTTAAGCCTTGCATTTTATCCTGACTACTGAACTGCAAACACACTGAACCATCTCCTGTATTTCAAATGGATACCAGAAGAAGTCCTTTGCCAATTGTGCTGCTTCGTGGGCATGGGAGCACAGCCAGATTTTGGTGAATTTCTGATGCAAGGCAAGCAAAAAGTTTGATGACCATGTGTGCCAGGAAATAGCGAAGAAGATGGCAGTGTTGGGAATTCACTGGACTGGTGACCAACGTTGGGAGAAGACTAAGCAGTTCAAAACCAACTATCAGAAAGACAGGGATGAGAACCACATCTCTGGGAACTCGCTGTCATCCTGCCTCTTTTATGAGGAGTTTGACCAAGCATTGGGTAATGCACTGAACACTGACCCACTAGCCTTCACAGCAGTCTGATCAGCCAAGATGGTGACTATCTCACCTCTGAATCTAGAACAGGACTGGAGGGGATCCAGCAGGTACTGGAAGAGGCTACCAAAATGATTCTGGTGCTGAGACTGGTCCCTGAGGAGGCTTTGCTGTTGGAACAGCTGCAGAAAATCCTGGGTCCCTACTTGGAGGAGCTTTTCAGTGCCTCCCCTTCTGTCCCCAGAATAGCAATCCCTCATGGAACCTGAACAGAAACTGAAGAAGCAGAAGTCAACTTTGCGCTTGGTAAGTGTCTGGCTCCATTTTTGTTTTTATGAATATAGTAATGGGAGGGATTTCCAGTTTATGAACCAATGCAAACGTTATTACCAGCCATGGGTAGCAGCATGTATTTGTTAATGGCAGATTGCACACCAACAGCTTAACATTCCTCCCATCCGTCCCCACCACCACCACCTTATGAAATTCAGAATGGAGAATGGGAAGTGCGAAAAGTGCGAAAACAAGCATTTAAAAAGTTTTAATAGAAACTTACACATTCTTTCTACAACATGCCAGGGTATGAAAAATGTGAACTTTATATTGCCTTCCCTATTACTACGCCACTCCATATCAGCCTAAAAGTTTAACAAGCCACCTGTAATGAATAGGAGGGAAGGGTGAAATTTACATGTATATTAACAAGTGTAGTCCATTTAAACTAATGTAGTCCCTATAGCCCACAGGTGACTAAATCATTTGTCCAAAATACAGGTGGGGGTTGTATTCAGTCTAGAAATGTGCCAAGGGGTAATGGAGTTCTTGGCAAGTCCATATTAGTGTATGTGTTTGCATGCAGTCATAACAGGCTGTATTCAAAGCTGTGGGGAGGCAGTAATCCATGCAGATGTAACACTGACAGACCCCGGTCATCAAATCTGGGACCTCTGGAGCTTAGTGCATGAGCTGTTACCACATGAGCTAAAAGCCAACTGGCTCTTAACTAAGGCTGTAGAGCAGACTCACTTCATCTTTCTCTTTAAGTGGTTTCAGTGCCACTAGATGGGACAGAACACCACACCCAGAAGGTGTGTGGGTTACACAGACACTAACAGAGCATCCTGTTGATTGCCTCATGATTTTTAACCCAACCCCAGGTGCTGACAGTGGCAAACTTTTCCCATAGCAGGAACTCCAGATAGGTAGTCACATTTTGGGGAAGGGTATATTTTGGGGTGCCACATGGGTAGCTGACCAGCCCACTCCACTAATAGATGTGCTCTTCAGTCACCATAAGTTTGAAAACTTATGTGGCATACGTGACTGGCTTGCCACCAGCAGCTTGGAATAAAATGTCCCTTTGCCATTCTGGAACCACAAGAATTGTTATGTCCTCCAAAATATGGACTGTCTGAAATGATAGAGAGGGCTTGTGTAGTACGCCATGGTCCACCCACTCCTCCAGTACTCAAAGTGGTCTGCAATTTCTAAAGTAAACCAACTGTGATTTTTAACTTACCATTCCTTGTGCCCTCTTTTCATTGCTATTAACCTGGTTGTGTCCACAGAGCTTCTGATGTCTGAAGCTTATGGATCTCACAAAGTATCATCGTTTGGCCATCAAATTCCACAAGGATTTTTCCTGTTCTCATGCCCTGAATCATCTGTGAATTACTGAGACAATAATGTACTCTTTTATGTCTGCTTGCAGGTCCCTCAGCAGCTCAGACACATTCCAGCGGAAGCCTAGGTCTCCATAGCATCATAGACTGGTCAAAGAGGAAGATTTTCTATGATGAGCTTATGTTTGACATTCTGGACAGGGTCAACAAGCAAGTGCAATGCCACAGAGAGGACGATTCAAGGCAAATAGAAAGCAAGATGAAAAGAACAAGCAGGCTATAGAGCTGGAGTAGAGAATTGCTACCATGTGCTACAGACCCAGGAACACTTTGGACAATTCCATGGTTGGGTGGCCCATGCAACCAGGCTTTAACAGCAGCTGGACAGGGCAAATCTACCCCCTGCAGTCATCTACCCCGGTTCAGGCCCCCCTTTCTCGCAGCATACTTCTGCCCCCATGCTGACCCTCTCTCCCTTGCAGGCCTCCACACCCATGCAGTGATGTTAAGTTCATGCTAAATGCACAAGAAAGGGAAAGGAGAACACAGATTTAAGGGATTGTTTTGATGGCACTGGCTCAGTGTTTGCATTTTGCACTGTTTGGTTTATGCACTTTGATTTATTACTGGTTTTGCTGTGGGTTTATTACTGAGTTTTGATGTTCTAATGGCAGCTGGGGTGCCTGAAATGCTATAATATTGTTTTGGGGTTTTTTTGTAATACATCCATGTTCACAAATGAAGGTTTTTATTTAATTAAGAAAGTTTATTGCCATCACTACGTCATACAATGTGTATTTGAAGAATAAAGATAAACACACAGTAAGGCACAATAGAGAACTTGCATCCAGACACAATTTCTGAGTACATCTATGTACAAGAATCCATAATGTAAATGCTCAGCCCCACTTTCATAAACAGCCATTTCATCCGCAAGAAAATTTCATATCAACGCACACATTCATATTCAGTGCTATGATGTGTGTACTGTAAGCATTTCTGAATAAAAACATTCCTAAGCTATCTATTCTCCATCTTCCATCGTCTGTGCAAGTCCATAATATGGGAGTGCAGAGCACCCCTGGCTTTTGTTGCCAGGGTGCATCCTGTTCAAGCTGCGATAGATGCACTTTCTGGCTGAGTGTTGTAGTCAGCAATCCATTACTGATTCATTATTACATAGATTCATTCGGGACAAATGGCTCACTTTTGGCTTCACAAAGATCATGAAGACAACAGCAAGCCACACTACTGCAGACAGCACTGATGACACAGACATCCAAACATCTGTAAACAGCACCAGCAGGATTTCAGTCTGTCAAACGCACAGTCAACTACCATTCTGTACCTGCTGAGTGTGTAACTGAATCATCTTTTGCCAGGCCCTCTGAAATCAAGATATGATCTCATAAGCCAAGGCAAAAGGGGTTACACAGAGTCCCCCAGGATAACAGTGGGGATAGTAACTCCATTTATGACAATGTCATTTGGTGGGAATAGTGTCCCAGCCTATCCATGAATGTAGATTCCTGACCGTCAGGAAACCTTGGCATCATGAACATTTCCAGTGCAGCTCATGTTGGCATCCATAAATCAGCCTCTTTGGTCTACAAGGTTCTGCATAATAATGAAGAAGTACCCTTTGTGATTTATTTACTCATATGCTCCTTAAGGAGGGCAAACAAGGGGCATCTGAATCCCATCAAGGGCCCTGGCACAGTTTAGAAACCCCATTCTCTTAAAACAGGCAGTTACTTCAGGGCTATTGTTTATGCCCATCGCCTTTGAGTAAATCACACTCCCTATTGCCTCAGAAGCCTCTGCCACCATTTTATTCACAGTTGACTTTCTAGCACCAAATTGGTTAGTGATGGATCTGTCACAGAATGAGGTAGCCGGCTTCCAGATAGTTATAGCAACCTGCTTCTGGACTTTTCTAGCCACCCTCATGACACAGAGACTGTTGCGTCATGATGCTGGAGGGTTGGGGCAAGGTGCTCATAAAGCCATATAAGGTAACAGATGTATTGCAGAAAAAAGTACACGGTTTCACTGGGCAGGCTCAGTTGAGTCCCAACATCTTAATGCAGAGATTAGTTCTTCTCTGTCTGACTGAACAATATTCAGTCAGGGAGGAATTTTAAAGGGAGCATGTCACATCGATATTTGGCTGCCACATGACAGGAAGAAGAATTCTCTCCCCCCCACCACCACCACCTGACGCCGCCCTCCCTAAGCAACTGGAGAAAGAGGCGGTTCCTTAGAGTAACTCCAGTGATGATGGAGGAAGGGGTCTTAATGCAGAGATAGTTCCTTTAAATCAGAAGATCAGATCAGAAAGGGTGGGTGTGTGCAGATGATCCCCCAGTAACATTCCTAGGTTATTTGTTTATGTATTTTCCACTGAATACATCTGATGAAGTGAGCTGTAGCTCACGAAAGCTTATGCTCAAATAAATTTATTAGTCTCTAAGGTGCCACAAGTACTCCTTTTCTTTTTGCGAATACAGACTAACACGGCTGCTACTCTGAAACCTTGTTTATGTTAGCCTGTCTAATTGGGGAGAGGGCCCTTAGTTTCTTGCTTCCAGAGAACTATTTGCTTTAGTGCAGTAGAGAGGACTTTACTGCATGCTTGATCCCTGCAGCCTGATCAGCTGGTCAGACAATCCCAAGAAAAGGGAGTTGTTCCCTAAGGAAGTGGAGAGCTCATTTGCTTCTGTTCTACCCTCACAGCTCCTTGCTGAAGAGGTTTTTGTTGGTTTGGGGCTACTGCTTTCTATAGCAGCCTGACCATTCTTTTAGATAGATGTTCTAGAGCAAGGATGACCTATCTTCTGAGCTTGCATGATTCAGAAGTCTGTGGATATTTTGTGCTTGGTAAGAATACCGCCATGGTCAGATGTGACTCTCACAAGCATATTGTTTATAAAAGCTAAGTGGTATAAGAATGGAATCACACAGCTGCAAACACATTGCAGCTAATTCTGATCTTCATTTGTGTCAGTGGAAATCAGGAGTGATTCCATTAAGTCAAAGAAATTAAAGAATTGTAAATAAGAATTTGACTCTGTGTCTAAAATTATACCATGGTAGTAATAACTGATATTAAGCACACTAATAAATTAATTAGTTAAATCCTACTGTTTCCTTAAATCATAGTAAAAACAAGAACATTCTTTAATATAGTCATGTGATGTCATTCTATCCACTCTACATCTGAATATCCCCAAAAGCTTACAGAAACTAAATGAAAATGCAGATAAAGTATGCAAGTACAAACTGGGATATTACTAATAAAATACAGTATGTTTGAGTGGAGAGTTTGACATGCTGACATTTTTACTTGGTTGGATATGACTCCACTCATGGTTTATGTAGTCATCCTTTAGAGTATTGATTCTATTCTCTGCTGCCACCCTTATGGGAGTTAGAATGCTCAACATTCTTTTTAAGAACAGTCATTCCAATAAAATGTCAATAGTGGTACTTGAATGCAGTGGAGGGATGGTGGCTAGGGCATTGGCTAGAGATCTAGGTTCAAGTGTCTGCTCTGCCACCAACTTCCTGTGTGACCTTGGACAGTTTACTTAGCCTCTCTGTGCATCAGGTCCTAATATATAAAATGATAATACCTCCCTACCTTTCAGGGTTGTAGTCAGGATAGATACATTAAAGTTTATGTGGTGCTCAGATACTGTGGTATGTACCTTAGATAGATAGTCTGCAGAATACATGGAGGTTTATACGCTGTAAGGTGCTGAACACCGTCCACGACTTCCAGAGAACCCTCAACTCCTATAGAAATTAATGAGCTGCAGGTACTCATCTTCTTACAGAAGTGGGCTTGGAGAGCACATAAAGTCATAAAAATAAAAATATATAATACTCTGCCACTGCTTATCAGCATGTTATCTAGAGGCAAATTTTCAAACTTGCATAAGTATCTTTGCATGTTCTCAATGTAGGCATTCAAGAACCTCCATTTGTTTACACAAAGTCAGGGTTTGCACCAAGCATTCATGTGTGCTCAAACCCTGACTTTTACGTTCATGTCACCCAGGTAAGGAACATGGAATAAAGCCATGTGCATGAGTGGGCTTGAGAATTTGGGCCTACACCTATGAAAGGAAGCTATAGGGGCAAAAATGCTTAGCAGGTTGAGAGACTGACCTGTAGTATACATAATGAATAGTCTAAATCATGCATATATATCTTGTGACTGTTTTTTCTCTTGGAAATGCAATGGTGCAATTTTGAAAAATGCTTAGATGAACTGATGGAATACACTAAAAATGGTGCTGTTTTAAATGAATTCAACTCACATTTTCTTCCTAAAAAGAGACTGGCTGTTGCCATTCTCTCAAGGTATGTCTAGTGGGATGAGCAATATGAATGATTAAGGAAAATGGGGCTGTGTGCTCTGAAAGGAGACAATTTTGGTATTGAACATCCTTTATTCTTACATTTCTAAGATGAAGGAAAAGGACTTTTCATTTCTCTAGATTTATCCAGATTTCCCATCCTTAACATTGTGCAGCTTGCCTTCTCCTGTCTTAATGACATTCCAAACTTTTGTTGAAAATAATTGATTGAATTTAAATTTCCTTAAAAGTTTAAGAGGTAATGGTACAGTATAAATTTCCTACCAAACACTAAGTAGGGAAATATCCATTAGTGAAATTAACTACAGTTTCTAGGTAGCTAACAATGTGCAGTATACAGTAGGGCATGGCTAATGAACACTGCAGTGGGTGATATTTCATTATACAAATTAATGCTCACATTTTAATGGGAAAGTCACATAATGAATCTCAGCTTCAGTGACAGCAATTAGAGACACAGATTGTCCCCTTCTGGACAAGGCACTGTTTAGCAATAAGCAGCTGTGTAAAAAGTCTTCAGGTTTACAACATATATATGCTTTGGGGGAATTAGTGTACAGTTTATATTAATGTACTGAAGCTTCACTGCAAAGGAACAACCATATTTATCTCCCCATGTGTTAACTAAGTAAAGACATATAGAAAGACTAAATATCAGAGATGGGATGTAAATAAATGAAAATGTTCAATTATACAACTTTACAAAATTAAAATCTTTTACTGTGTGTTGCATGATACAATGGAAAACTCTTAAGTTACTGGGTCAGAAACATCAAATACTTTTTTGGGAGAAAGGGGGTATTTACGTCTTACATATTTAGTTAAAATATTAGGGAGTAAAGAGAAGTAGTAGTCAACTGATATTTCTGACAAACAGATTAATTTTGTGATGAACACGTGCATGATCCAAAAATAATCCTACAGAACCTTTGATATTCCATTTGGCTTCAAAAATTTGAAGTGAATGATTAGAATGATAAAAGAAATTACTGTGTAAGAATAGGCATAATAATGAACTAATTAAATCATACAGCAATTCATTTTTAAAATATCTACTGTACAATGGATAAAATAGGTTATCAATAACCAGTCCTATTATTAAAAAAGCTATAAGATGTTTTCAATGTTTTTATTAAACAATATTCACTGGAGTTATAAGCTGTTTGATTTCATTATGCTTATTGTGAAAGACCATAACTATTTCTTATACTGAAGTACATGCAATCAAATTCTGGATGTCCATTGCCTGTGGGTGCTGGCAGAAAACCCTCTCCCAGCTGCAAGAGCGTTGGATGTGAGGTGGGTGTGCCTATCAATGACTGCTATTAAGGGGAGAGACCACTGCACAATGGAAGAGCATTAAAGAGGATTGGCCTGGTGATCAAAGGGCAGGTCCATCTGTACATTATCTAAGAAGGCTTCTTTGGTTAAAAAAATCATCCTGGTTAAGAAGGGAGATGTAAGAAATAATCAAAAGTTTTAAAATCCCAAATCAAAAAAATAGAAAAATGGAGACGCTGATAGCAGTAAGTACAAATTTTTAATCTAGCAGAAAAAGTCATAATGATCCAATGGTTGGAAGTTGAATCTAGACAAATTCATACAAGCAATAAAGCATACATTTTGAACATTGAGGGTAATTAATTTTGAAATAGTTTACCTAGGGCCATGGTGGATTCTTCATCACTTGAAATATTTAAGTCAAGACTGGTTATCTTACTAATATGTATGCTTGATGGTGTAATTATTGTGTGAGATTGTTTGGCTTATGTTTTGCACGAGATCAGTGGTGAGCAACCTGCGGCCCATGAGCCACACGCAGCCCATCAGGGTAATCCGCTGGCGGACCATGAGACAGTTTGTTTACATTTACCATCCACAGGGAGCTTCAGGGGGCCATGCCTGCGGATGGTCAATCTAAACAAACTGTCTTGCAGCCTACCAGCAGATTACTCTGATGGGCCCGTGTGGCTCATGGGCTGCAGGTTGCCCACCACTGGTCTAGATGATCATAATTGTTCTTTCTTGCTTTAGGAATAATCTGGCAGTGGCCTCCATGTAAAACTAAAAATAGGTTATTCCTTTGCATAAAATGATTAGATTGCACATAAGGACATTAGGTGGAACTGGTAGTAGCCTGAATAGGTTATACATCCATGTTGCTCATGCAGTGTTGTATACATAGACACTGTTTGCATTGGGCAATATGTCTGTTTCCAGTTGTCTATCAGGAGTTTATAAAGTTTTTACAGCAGTCTTTAATTTTACCATATCCTGATGTAAAATAGTTCTGTGATATGACTTATGCCTTGTAAATCAGATGTTAGACAGATGAAAACTTTGATTATGCCGCTTAGATAGTTTCTATATCCATGGTTTTTATACCATGTATTGGGATCGTTTTTAACAAGGTTATGAAAAAGCTTGTGCAATTGCAAACAGTGGTCGGAATTAGCAAGATCAAGAGAATAAGTCCCATTCTGAATCACAAACAACAACTCTTGAATATATCAGACATTTGAAAAAAAACCCACATGGCAACTTTAATTTATGTAAACTGAAATTAAGTGTTAAATATCTCATCCAGACTCTGTTCTTGGCAGTATTACTGGGTAATCATTACCTGAGGATGAGCTCTCTGAAACATTTTTCAAAGTATTAGATACAAACAAATATTCTTCTAACAGAACCATGCCCAGCATTCTTGTCCCACTTAGTCTTCCTTGAGGAAGTATTATTAAGGTACCTGGCAGAATCACAGACGTTAAGTTTCTGGATATTTTTTCATTACACATCTTTGGTGGGGGAAGGGAAGTTTCAGTAGTTCATAACTTCACTGTTGCAAATCACACTAGGGCTGAAATTTGGCATGTTGGTTGTCAAATTAGAGAGTTTGAATGCCATTTAAATATTTGTGACCAATTCTTTAATTTAGAGGTTGTTGGATAATCTAAATTTAACAGGTTTGAAGATGTATTTTTCCCCCTAATACCAGCTTCTGAAATAGCAGTAGTTAATTTTGCAAGTGGATGTCCTTAAGGGGTAATAATTACTTTAGGTATTTTGATTGGAAAAAATTGTTTTCAGGTGTACCATTTCCCTTGCCTAGTTTGGTAAGCCAAAGGTGGCTCAATGTGTCGCTATGTGATAGGTCAGAGATTGAGCCTTCATTTAAATCCTTGTTCCCAGCCTGGCAAGAGATGGGAGCATTACAGTGGTAGTGGACTCAACTCTAATGGAAATTTGCAATTTTAATCACTCTGCCTCAGTGGGTGGTCTCTTACAGACTAGTCTTGATGGGATATGTTGAGAGCTGAGTCCAGGCCTCCTCTGTTGAAGGGAACATTACATTACATGCTGTGGGGCCTTTGAAAAGGTGGGGAAAATTGAATATCTTCAGGGCTCAGCAATTAAAAATAAAAGAATGTTGTCAGTGCAGAATGCTTTGGATGGAAGATACTTTATAAGTGCAAGCATATTAGTATTAGAATTTCCTCTAGTTAGCATATTAATTTTCTTGCACCCATTATTAAATATACTTATTGCCTTAAGCACCTCCTGAGATGTGTGTAGGATCTTTAGTGCAGCCTACATTGTAGGATGTGTCTCATCATTGCAGATGCATGTTATCCAACAGTTTATACAGCATCTACAATGGTAGAACACAATTTCTAATGATGCCGCTTGAAGTGCAGCACATATATCCATCAACTAGAGTTACTGTAAATATAAAAGGTAAAAGTAACTACATGTAAATATTTCCACATAGGTATAGGTGGTACCATGGAAGAGGTTTTTCAGTTAAGAGGAAGGGGGATTAGAAAATGCAGGCATTGAGCTACCCAAGGTTTCTAGAGTTTTTTCTCTGCAGCCACACGATTGGCTCTTAGACAGTGCTTTAAATCCATAAGTTGTGTCAAAGATTATTAGATTGATTGTAACAAATAGAATCAAAGCTCTGGGACAACATGAAATGGCTCCAAAAGTTGGAGTACAAATATGCTGTAAAATGAATGTTAATGTCTGTGTCTGTATTTTTGCCAGGAGCAGAGCTATCACAGAATATTCATGCTCCTGAAATTAATAATTTGCATGAGAGTATGTGCATAGAGGCTATTGCCATTTCAGGGCATAGATGCATACAAATGTGCAGAACATGACCTCTGATCCTTTTCCCTACCATAAAATGATTTCAGTAGAAGATGGCGTGCAGAATAGTCTCTTTGGGTTTGAGGGGAAACCAGAATAGGTATCACCCATTTCAGCTTTGTACTTCCTACTGCTTGGCATAGGTAGGCCTGTAGGTTCTTCATGTATAGCACCTACTAGAATTTAGCCAATAGTTGCGTTGATAAAGAGGGCAGTGGTGGGGTTCCAGAGCCTAACGATATTTGTGAAAGATTCAGAAGTTGCACTGAAACTTTAAATTTGATTTCTCATGTTAAAATGTGTGGACCCAGGCCTAAAGTATAAGCCATGTTAATTATCATCTCTTACATGAACCACGTTAATCAAACTTTGTAGAGGAGGGTGCATCATCATACAATAGGTGTTGGGCAGTGTAGGGCCCTCATGTCCATAATTTAGCCTCAGGATTACATTATGGACCATGGCTATAGTGTTTATAATTTTCTTTAGCCCTTGTTGAGTGACAGAACACAATCAGCTACTGTACATGGTCAGTAAGCCTGTTCAGATAGTGCTGTAGGGTCATTTTGATTGTTCATTTTACTTAATCTTGTTTAGCTGATTCAGATGATCAGCAAGAGGTGTAAACATCCCAAGTATTTACCGAACTCTCATTTGAGCACTTAGTTTAAAAAATAAAAAGTTTGAAAACTTTACATTTTTATTTTAAATGGATTTTGAGGTTATTCAAGAATTAGTAGTTTTTCAACAAGTGTGATAATTCACGTAATATGATACTATTACTGTTATTCTGGAGGAAATTTTAAAACAATGAACTATTTGCAGGGTAGTGTTCACAGAAGGGTTGCCGTTGCCTTTTAGATCAGAAAGAAAACACATAAGAGAAAATAGTTCCTTGTCTTGTTGAGGTTTCTTATAGAAATAATTGCTGATATTGACAGGGCATTATTAAAAAGAAGCTTACAGTACTGTCAAACTCCTGTCTCTTTCAGGGAGTATTTCTGCACTCAAGTCTACAAGGAACCTTTGATTACTAACAAGTGCTCTGCATATATTTAAATTTACTTTTATTTAGACATATTTTCTTTGTGGATATATATAAATCTATGATTGTATGTGAATGTTTTATATATACATAATATCTCTGAGTTCTTTTAAATCATGGCAAGAAAAATAAAAGTTTAGTATTTAGTTCAAATATATGTTTAATTCATGAAATTCATCTAATAAGTTTTAAAATACTATTTAAGCTGATCTTCTAGAAAAATGTTTATTACAGGTAAATTACACATTTTACTACTGGAACATTAGAAATGCCATTAGTACAAATTTAAAGCACTGCAAAAACCAGTAGAAAATGTTAATTTCAAATACAGAAAGTAAATATATTTTGTACCTTTTTATTACTCATTTTTTTAATTTTATTGACTGCTTTTTATCTTAACTATATGTTCTTACATGCTGCAATCCTAATGTACTGTAATGATATTAATATTTTATAGAATCTGTATTTATAGTTCTTTATTTAGAAACAATGCAGTAGGTCTGCAGATCTTTGAATCCTTCTGGAATGGTGCCCTCCAAATAATGATAAATTACTTGTGCAGTATGCCATTTGCTAATTATATCCATGATTTACTGCAGAGCAAGCCTTAAATCATTCATTTCAGTCTTGCGTAACAGTGCCATAAAATTTTTAGGTTTTAAAAATGGTTTCCATGTGTATAATTTAAACAAATTTTAAAGCAATTGTATACACAAAATATTGCAACTATCCATTTGTTACATACTTTGTTTCTTTTTTTTAACTTGTATTTTTAATGATTACTGTGGTTGAAATTGTTATGCTTCATTTTCATAATCACAGCTTTTAATTCTACAACAGTTTTTACATGTTACATTCAGAAAAAGATAGCCAATTGTGTGTAGATAGTATGTCATTCCTGAATTGTCCCATGTGCTAGAAAATCATTTAAAAGATCTTAAAACTGTAAATTATCTTCTATTAAAGTATCATTTAAAATATTAGCTGAAGGGGGGGTGTTTTAAAAGAACAAATGTTGATTTTTCTTCACTATTCCATAGACCAAAGCACAGATAACATATATTATATGTTTGTCTTTTTTGTATGTATTTGCAGGTGAGAAACCTTACAAGTGTCCACATTGTGACTATGCAGGCACTCAGTCTGCATCCCTCAAATACCACTTGGAACGGCACCACAGGGAGCGACAGAATGGAGCTGGACCTCTCCCTGGGCAGTCTCAAAGTCAGGAACACAAGGATGAAACATCAAGTAAAGGATCTCTGTTTATCAGACCAGACATACTGAGAGGAGCCTTCAAGGGTCTTCCTGGTATTGATTTCCGAAGTGGCATGGTCTCTCAGCAGTGGACATCAGGAATGCTTTCTTCTGGAGATCAACAAGGACAAGCAGCTGGCATGTCTTCTGAGGTATCTTCAGAGAATATGAAGGGTTCTGACATATCTTCCAAAGGAACACACTTTTCTGAACTTGGCCGAGCATATCAGAGCATGGTTGGAAATGGTGTGAACTTCCAAGGGTCTTTGCAAGCTTTCATGGACAGCTTTGTCTTAAGTTCCTTAAAGAAAGAAAAAGAAATGAAGGATAAAGTGTTATCTGATTCACTTTCCATAAAAACTCTGGGCTCAGAGAGCAGTGAGGATAAAATAAATACCAAGTCCTCACAAAGAAAAACTGAAAAATCACAGTATGAACCTCTTGACTTATCTGTGAGGCCAGATGCTGCCTCACTTCCAGGTTCATCTGTTACAGTTCAAGACAATATTGCTTGGCATGGCTGCTTATTTTGTTCCTTTACAACATCATCTATGGAATTAATGGCTTTGCATCTCCAAGCCAATCACTTAGGCAAAGCTAAACGTAAAGATAATATTTTAGGAAACAGCAAAGATCAATCTCGGGAGGCTTCAGCTTCAGCAAACAAAGTCAGTTTGCTCTCTTCTTCCGTGCAGCCCAGCAAAGAGGCAATAGTTTCAAATTTGATTAGCCAGCTGGACTCAGCTTCTGAGAAAATGACCCAAGGACAAAATAAAGAGATGCTGGGAGAACAAAAGAATGCTGCCTGGCCCAGCCATATGGATTCCACTTTTTGTAATTTTACAACAGACTTCTACAAACAGTTTGGTGTTTATCCTGGTGTTATTGGCACAGGAGCACAAAATTCTTGCACCAGTAACAAACCCGAAGTAAAAACACCATCTGAAGATGACCCAAATATTTTGCTCTCTGACTCTCTAAATAAAAGTGCTACTGATGACCTTTCTGACATAGCTTCATCTGAGGATATGGAATCCTCCAAGGAAGAAAACATTGAAGATGAGGACATTGAAACAGAACCAGATATTATGAACAAGCACTTATCTGCCCTAAATAAAGAAAGCAGTGAAGGAGGTGATAATATACAAAGCGCAGTCACCTCACAACCAACACAAGGACTAATATCACGGTTGCCACACACAGAAAAGCAGTGGCACATCCAGAATCTTCTTTCCTCCCATGAAACTGCACAAGGTGTGATGAAACCTGAACAAGTACAGGGTCCACAGGTCCTTGAGAAGCAGATGAACATGTTGTCAGTCCTAAGAGCTTATAGCTCTGATGGCTTAGCAGCCTTTAATGGACTTGCAAGTAGCACAGCAAGCAGTGGATGTATCAAGAGACCTGACTTGTGTGGTAAGTTTTAGACCTTCTTTCAGACCATTTCAGAAAACAATCCTGTGAATCACTAAGCTGCTCTCTAAACATGCTTAACCACATTTCTTAGTAAATGCAAATTTAAAACAAATGTTAAAAAAAATCAGTGGGCAAAATTCTATTCTATTACATGTGCAACTCTATATAAATCAGTGAGCATGTAGCTGACAGCAGAATAGTCTTCTATGTGCTGTCTAGAGTTGCATACACTTATACAATTTTTTTAGGAATGACATTGTTTTTAAATTAGAGTAGCAGCAAATATAGACTGTTCTAGTGGCATGTACAGGGGACATTTACTGCTTCCATTTATTCAGAAGGGGGAGAGTTTTTAAAAAAAATTGACATGGTAACTTGCAAACTTTTCAGTATTTGATTTTATAAAAATTTAAGAAAAACGCTGGATTCTTTGCCAAGCCAACCTTGCTTTCTCATACTTTTTTCTTTATACTGAATTAGGGTATATTAAATTCACACAACACTAACCAAATCAAATGCCAAGTGGATGGAATGCTCCTGTTTGTAGCCAGGAACCTAATATTTGTTTCCTCCTACCGCCCTTTGCCATTTTTGTGACTTGTTTCAGTATGAAACATATAGCTGTGATCTTTGATTATTTTCAGAGGTTAAGTAACTATATTTTCACGGTTCTAACTGGAGGTTGTACAAGTTATGTATAACCTAAATAGAATTATGCCAATAGGTAATTTAAGAAAGAAAGAAAGAAAGAAAGAAAGAAAGAAAGAAAGAAAGAAAGAAAGAAAGAAAGAAAGAAAGAAAGAAAGAAAGAAAGAAAGAAAGAAAGAAAGAAAGAAAGAAACTCTTATTCTTCTTTATCTGAGTTTCTAAATTGGAGTTTTTCTTTCTCAGCTCATACAGTCTGTTTGCCAAAAATGAAAAGTTACAATCATGGGGAGCGTATAACAGCTTTTTATTTGTCTACTATTCTGTAAGCATAGTTCTGGCAGAATAACACTGTAATATGTAATCCCTTTAAAAATCTGTGTCTTTTTCAAAAAGCAGTGTCAGCAAAGGAAGACAGACCTCTGTTATATTTCCAATCACAAATGGATTGGAGTAATGTTTCACTATACCTTCAAACTAATCAAAAATAAAACTCACAATCACAGATGAGTGTTCATGACAAGATTTACTTCCTTTCCATTGTTTAGCAGGATAAAATAAACAGTAGCCCAGATTAATAAAGTTAGGACAACTCAAAATTTAGCCCTGGATTCTGTAAACACTTGTGGCCCTTGCTTAACTTTAGCTTCAATGGGACTAAACATGTACTTTATGTTAGGCACATGAACAAGTGTTTGCAGGAGCTCTGGGCCTCAGTTGGTACATTTATTTTTCCTGAATAACTAAAAGATAACTAGAGAGTTGGAAATGGTTCCAGATTGTCAGAAATCACCTTCTGACAATTTGAAAAATATTAGCAGTAGCTTAGGTTATGTGATTCATAAAGCCCTACTTCCCATTTTCATTTCGATGTGAGGAATATAATTCACCAGTTTCATAGTCATAAATAAAAACAAGACAAAGAAATCATAATTTTAAAAATAGAAAAATTAAAAGACACACCAAACTTTTTCCAGCTCCTCCATTTAGTTGCAGTGTTAAAAATAACATGCATTTTGCCCTTTCACACTACCTGTAGGAATCTGCTTACCAGCAAGAATCCAGCCACTGGAAAACAATTAACACACACACATACCAACCCTCCCCCAACTCTAATATTATTGAAATGAGGTAATATTATTTCTATTAGTTTTTTCCATTTTCAGTCAATTCAGTAGGTATATTAAGAGTTGCTGAGTTACAGAGAGTTTAAAGACTGACTCCCAAGCTCTGCCCAGTGATCCTGCATTTAATTTGAAGCATAAGGAAAAAAAGCAACACAACATAAGCTTGTCTGTTCTATTTTGTAAGCTATTTTGTGTACTAAAAATGCAATGCAAGTCCTCTTTTCTCCCCGCTCCAAAAATAGCATTTTAAAATTCTTAGCTGACATTTCTACTGTGTATTTGCAGAACATGACTAAAATGTTGAATATTTTAATATATTATTTAAAACATCTATATACCTCTTAAAAAAAGAGGACCAGGATCAACAAGCCCAGTGGTGATAATTACTTATTTATTTGGTTAGATTAGACACCATCCAGTAACGACTTCTGTCTTGTGTTTTCATTTTCTCTATGACGTTTTGTACTGTGAAATCGTGCTCCATCTGTGAGTGTTAGCTTGGGGAGTCTCACCTGATGCTTCTGCACTTGCAGATTAATCAGCAGGCGCCCTCTGTGAATTTATTTGCTTTAGCCTTCCACTTGGATGAAGACCGCCACCTCAGTAATGGGCCGTCTCTGTCTTTTTTATTGTCTCAGCAATCAGAAAGCTAGAGGCAGAGACCCAAATCTGTTATCAGGGCATCATTCTTGTGCTTATGCATGTGCTTTGTATTCTGGGAGCCCACAGAGATTGTACAAAGTTGGCCCCTTTCCACATCTGATGATGTTCAAGTTACCACCATGTGGAATCAGGAACATCCTAGGAGAGAGAGCATTAGGAGGACATTTCTTTGATGCAATCCTTGCACTTTTTTTTTCCCCTGTGTCATTGCTGGGACAAGACTATTGTTCTTTCCAGAGTCAGAACAGATTTTTTTTCTAATAACTGAAATAAAATAATATCTTTGTCTGAATTAGTTAAGATCACTTTTCCCATTGGCACACTTGTTAAGTTAGATTTCTGGATTCAGGAAAGCAGCTTTGTTTTTCAGAGATCCATAAGGTCATCCTCAACTTTCAGCAGATTTTGCTTTGGAATTATGGCTTTGTGGTTAAAGCTCAGGAGTAAGCATCTGAAAATCTATTTTTTATTCCTCACTCTGCCACCAGCTTGCTATGTGACCATGGCAAGCCACTTAATCTGGCTGTGCCTCAGTTTCCTCATGTAGAAAATGGATATAATGATGTTGTGAAGCATAATTCATTCATGCTTGTAAAATGCTTTGGGACACTTGAATGGAAAGCACTACACCAATGTAAAGTATTATTATTTTATGTATTATTCAGAATATTTACATTTTCCACATCAAGAAGTTTACTTAATAAAATACTTACAGACATTTTTAATATTTCCCTTTACTTACCATGGCTGGAAGGGGAGCAGAAGGAGAGGGAGGTATGACCACATTTTTGATGTAGTTAGAACTATTTCTAAGTGCTCCTGACCTTCTTTAACTTCACCAAATTTAGTATTGGAACCTTGAGTGGATATTTCCATGAGCTGAATTAGATGGCTTCTGATATCTCATATTATTCAGGAATGTGGGCCTGCCTGTACATCTAGCAACCGATTTGTAGCACCCCGTTTAGCTGTTGATAGTATTCATTTCACTTGGGAAAGGTATAAAGAGTGATGATTTTGTGTCACAAAAAGGCTTCTGTCTCTTAAGGTTTACTCAGTCGGAATATCCATATTTTTGCACCTTGAAATCTCTGTTTCCATTTGGATATTGATGGGGGCATGGTCTGTCCCTATCCTATTACTAAAAGACTAGACAATCAATATTTCTTTCCATTTAGGCCTCATCCATTTCACTACCTACCTTTCCATGTACTTTTAGTTTTCTTGTTATAACATTGTTTTATCTCCTGTTCTGAGTCACTAATTTATACAGGATTTATTTTCTGATATGACCTTGTTTAGTATTTTTTGCTTTGTGTCTTAAGGAATCAGAAAGGGTTTTTCCCCCCATTGTACTCTGGGAGGTACTTTTTATCTCCTTCCTCTGAAGCATCAGGGTTGGCTACAGCTGGAGATAGGATACTGGCTGTGATGGGCCAGTGCTCTGAGGTGGTACCAAGCATTCTCTGTCCCTCAGGTGCTTACTCCCATCAGACTAGACGATCCCTTCTTGCGTTAAACTCTAACGGGTCGCAATATGTGGGGTCGGGAAGGAATTCCCCCCCGGCAAGATTGGTAGTAATGAGGTTTTTTTCATTTTTCTCTGCAGTGTGTATGTGTGGGTCACTTTCCAGGATTATCTGGGTATATCTCACTTAATCATTTCCCTGTCATTCTGGAGGCCTCAGGCACTGGTGCACCTCAGTCCCTCCTATTCTCTGCCTATGGCGCATAACAGTGTAGTGTCCTGTGGGCTGGAATACTTTGGTCTAATTTTGGTTGTTGGGGTTAGTGTGCAGGTACTGGCAGGGCTGGCTCTAGTATTTTTGCCGCCCCGAGCAGCAAAAAAACAAACAAACAAAAAACTTTGCCTCCAAACACGGAAGTGGAGTGATGATGTGGCCGCCGAATTGCTGCCGGTGACCAAAGAAGAGTCGCGTCCCCGCTACTGAATTGCCGCCAAGCACTAAACAAGCTCTGATGGAGCGGATGCCAAATTCCCACAGCTGTTGAGGGCGGATTGCCACCCCAGAGCCCGATATCCTGCCTCCCCTTTACATCTGCCACCCCAGGCACCTGCTTGGTTCGCTGGGTACTGGGTGGTGTTGGTGCCCTGTGATATATAGGAGGTCAGACTAGATGGTCCCTCCTGGTGTTAAACTCTATGACTCTGACCAAAAAAAAATCTGTATTTTCCATTTACACTTGGACTGCATTTAAGCTTTCAAAGAACAGCTAGTAGTCTCCACACTATTGGACAGAGACAGTATTTAGCATCAGTTGGTTGTTTAATGCAATAGTGGTACAGAACTTACACATATCGATATCAATTCCATGTTCTAATAAATCTAATTCGCTTCCCCAAGCTCTCATGTTCCACTCCATTTGGTGCTGTGTCCCCTGCACTGGCTCCACCCAATCATCTTTTTTGTCCCTAAGTGAAAATTGGAGAGATCCTTGGTTTTGTATGTAAGCAGTCCTTTTAGGGTCTGATTTTGCAAAATGCTGAGAAACTTCAGCTTCCTTTGAAGTCTGGAGGTGCCCCACCCAGGCTTGGTCCCTGAAAGAGCAGTATCTTAGCTTTTGTCCAACAGCATTAGAGGAAGATAGTTAATGTCTTATTATTATTGCTTTATTGACACATAATTATAGTACATTACCCTGATATTTTAGTAGATGGATTTAGTCAGAGTAAATGCCTGTTCCCTCAGGAGTCAAAACCAGAAAGATTTTTACCCCAACTAACACCTTCGAAATTCTATAGTGATATAACTAACAAATATAGTACACACAACGGTTGCTTTAATTGTTTTCCTTGTGCTAACTTCAACTTAATCCTTATTGTAGCTCGTTTGTACAATTAAACCTGTTTTAGACAGAAACAAAAGAAATCTGAAAAGTTCCAATGTTTTGGACAGCTGTGAGTAATAAGTTCAGTTTTAGTGCAGGAAACTGTAGTATGCATGTCCATTTGCAGTATCTTGTAATGCATTTAATTTAGTGCAAGGCACCACAAAAATTTGCTCAGAGCTGCAGTGTTAAGAGTAACCAGAGAAAGAGAATTCTTTTCTTCTTTAGCCACTATAGAAATGCATAAAGTATTTATTTTGGCTTCTTTATCAGTTGGAGAGTTTTTGAAACGATTTAAGTCACTTTGCAGTCAAAATTTTCCAGACCTGATTCTGATCTCAGAACTGGATCTTACACTACAGTGTCTCTACTGACATTTCTGAATTTACTCTTGATTTATACCAATGTAAGTGAGATCTGAACCTGGACCTTCCATATTAGATTTCAGCTGCATTTATGTACGATGCATTGCCATTTGCATGGCAATATCAAACCAAACTCATATGGCTTTCTTCCTTTTTTTAAATTAACTGGGAAAGCCAGTGATCCAGTGAAGTTTGCACTGCTGGATAACAGGGCTGGTCTGTGAATAGCATTGTATTTGCCAAATGGTTCGCTAGTCATTTCAGCACAAACAAATGGATGGTGTCTGTAAGTCTGCAAACAGTGTTGACATTTAGCCTTGTTTACGTTACTTTCCTTTTGCTGCATATTTTTGGCTTGAAAAGCTACTGTCTGAATCAACAGTGACTTCTTAAGCAGAAGCTAAGGACCCAGTGTTGCATCCCTTATTCTCAATTAGTGGGACTACTTGCATGATTAAGGATACCAGGATCAGGTCTTATGTTTGTTTGGCTTTACATTTCATTGTTATATTCATATTATCATTTAATTTTATCATAGTGTGTAACATTAGAACCCAGCTTGGTGATAAGATGGGCACTAATATTATAATGTTTGATGATGCACACTTTTGATGTCTTAATTTTTTCATATTATGGTATCCTCCTCCACCCCATCATCCACCTGCATAGTAGATAATTAACCCCTACAATAGCTGATATTGCTGAGAGGTTCTAAATGCCCTCTATTCCCAATAGAAGTTAAGGGCATTCAGTGTCTCACTGGATTTGGATCTGAAAGGGAGACAGGTGTTTGGAAAAGGAGGCCTTGTCTACACTAGGGTATTTGCTCCAGTTTCAAGCCATGAGAGGCCGCGTTCAGCAGTGCAAACCCTAGTATAGAAAGGCATAGTCACAATAATGATATAAGATTAGAGTTGTATGACTTTACCCTGAGTTTCAACTCATGTACAGTGTATTTTTATGGTATTTGTAATGCCCAGGTTTAATTTAAATTAGAATGATTGAATATTTTTGGCTATTATTTAAATCTAGAGACTGGAATGGGCCAAAAAGGTTAGAGCTGTTCCCAGACCTTTCCGAAGTTTGAAGATATTCTGATCTGGGTTTTGGCTCAGGTTTGTATGTTCTGAGATCTGATATACAGTGTCTCCCATAGCTACTCATATACTTGCACTAACAGTTTAAACATCCTTGCTTAAGTCAGAACTAAATGTACAAATAATTCCTTATATAAGGCTGACTTTAGTCTGACAGCCATTGCAATTTTATTTTACAGGCTTTCAGAAATAAATGGCCAAATTCTTCTTTGAAATCTGTGTAATTTAGAACGTTCTCTCACAACTTGTTATTTACAATACTTTGAAGCTGGAATTGCTTTTTTTTATCTGATGTTCCCAGATAATTATAGGACCTGGGATAAATTTAATTGTGTGGTTTGTTAATTATTTCAGCAAAAGAAAAATTTATATACCTATGTTTATTAAACAAATATTCTTAAGTGAAGGCATTAATATATGTATACACAATACACTTACAATGTACAACAAATCATCACAGTAACCTCAAAATAGAGGTTTATAATATGTTTAGTTATTTATGTATTTAGTAAGCCTAAGGAAAGGATTTTAGTATAAGGGAAAGTTCCCTTAAAATTGTTAAGGTTATTTATTATCACTTCTACTTGAGTTTTTAATGGTCCTGTATTTTGTAATGCATTAGCAGGGAAAAAATTACAGTAGTTATCTTTTTCATATTCTTTAAACAATATTTCCAGTTTAATATATTGTGCCAGGTTTTCCAATATTAACCAAGAAATGACAGTAAAATTCAATGAACAGCACTTTGACACCCACAATTTAAAACCTGTGATTGAAGCAAAATGTGTAAACTTCTACTGGGTTATCATGTGCTTTGGAATAGAGTATTGTTGGAAATAATTAGAAAATATATTAAGGTTCCTAGTAATGAAAGCATGTAAATTTTAATAATTGTTGCTTTCTGAATAAGTGTCACACTATATCTTTAAATGTATATGGAGTTACAAGTTAGGTCACTTTTGAATGGAATGTAAAACAATACTAAAAAATGCTTCAATAACTTATCTCAGTGTTGCTAATAAAAAAAAAGCTGTTAACCATTAGTGCAGTTTTGAGTCATTTTGTTAATTCAGTCTACAACATAACTCTAAGAAATTGGTTTATCTGTTGGAAGATTAATAGAATCCACCATTTATATGCTTTAAGAGGCAAACTCTACAAAGCAACTTGTTGCATTTTTAATAAATAAACTTAAAGAAAAGGCTAATTTTTAAGTGATGAGTTGGCAAGATTTCCCCCTTTAGTCATCTGTCATTAGAACAATGCAATGTTTGGTTAGATACATAAACAGTGCATTTACATTTTGCCCTTCTGTGAGAGAGGATTTCCAGGGAATATGGGGCATAATTCTCCTTTTCATTACACTGGTGTAAACTAGGAGTAGTTCCATTGAAGCCAGTGGAATTACTCAAGAGTATCACAGGTGTAAGTAAGAAAAAAAATCAGGCTCATGACCTTTATATATATAGCTATATATTAATTAGTGGGCTGCACCTTTGAGCGGGACTAACTACTGTATTTGCGGCAAATTGGGTCCAGTCCTGAAATTGAAGTCATTGGGAATTTGGCTTCACTGAGGACAGGCCCTTTATGTACAAAATCTATTGAATACTCTGAGCATACAGGTCTATACAAATCATCCTTCTTATTTAATCTTGTTTTGTCTTTCAGTAGATACCATTTATTAATAAGCATCTCACACTGTGCAGTTTTTTAAAATTACCTACCTAGCTTTTGGGTGAATGCAAGCCAACCAAATTGTTTCCCCCACAAAGGGCGTGTAGTAAAAGTCTTTAACCAGCCCTGCCACCATAGACTCACATGAGATCTTATTCAGGATACAAAGAAAGCAAAGGATGACAAGTAAGTAATAAATGGGCCTGATACTGTAAACACTGGATATAGTACTCATGTAGTTCCAGTGGAATAAATGGTATTACTACTAGTAATAGGTATAAGGCCTGGTATTAAGTATTGGTAGAACTGGGCCCCTAGGAGGATATATTTTATTTAATACACCACTTAAGACTCAATGGAAGTAAGGGACAAATATAACCAAGCCTATATATTTTCTTCTCCCAATGGCACATCTTCACTAAAGCTGTCAGTTTTGAATAACTTATTGGTGCTTCTTATTTATTCACCAAAACGCCATGAGTCAGGACCTGACATTTTAGTGTTCTGTGTTCTACTGAGAAAAATCTGTAGTTGAGCAGTAAGACAATTATACTATTTTGGAACCGCTAGAAATACTAGAGCATCTGTGAGACAACTGTAACATTTATCCCTACTCGGTGTAAGATCATTCTTCCTTTTATTTGGATCATACTTCTCAAAAAAAAATGGTATAGGCAATGATGAACCTCCTCGACCCCCACGGGGTATAGTCATGTGTGATACTACTGGGTGTTACATGCTTAAATTTCTATGCATTGATCTGAGAATGTACTCCTTATTGTCCTGTGGGTAATATGACTAAAGAGAAAAATTCTCTGCAATACAAAGGAACGTTTGTCTGCACATCATAACCTAAGGTCCAGAACATCTAATCTAAAGTTGTAATTATACAGCTGCAGTCACACCACGTTAGTGAAGGCTGTGTCAGCACTTGTATTAGTAAAGAAATCCTGTTTTTTTTCAAGGGTTGATGCGTCATATGTAGAAAAGAAACATTTCTCAGTAAACAATTGTTTTGGCTTTTCCAAAGCGATTCTAGGTATGGGCCTTTGTACTAATATTTCCAAGATATGATCATGTTTCTTGGATTATACCACTGACTATCTCTGGAGTTTGTCCAATGCTAAGTTTGAAAGGAACAGTCATTTCCTGTAGCAAGACAGTAGACTACTGGTTAGCTGCTGGGAAGGATTTCAATCCCTGTGTGTTTCTGTTATTGTCAAAACATAAACCGGACTGATAAAAGCCAATTTGAGACCTCTCAGGGTGGTTAGAGCAACAGTAGCAAGAGTAGAAGATGTCATCCAGTCTACATCAACTGTAGGATTTAGTATTCTAATGGGGTTCTCAAAAGCAGGGGTTAAAAAGAGAAATTTTCATGAACTTTATCTTCATGATGAACCAGGGGAGGGGGAGCAGAAGCACCAAAAATCATGGTCACAGATCTCACCCATCACTACTGTACTAGCTTGGCTTGGTAGGAGAAGATTTTTGCAGTCTGCCACCATCAGTGTCTATTTGATTTAAATACATGTACCTGGTCTGGATACTCTTCCCTACAACACTCCTGTTACACTTGTCTGGATTTAACATTCCCTGAAGGTGGATCTTTCATGATTACAGTAACCTTTGATACCTTTTAATTCAGCAGCACACTCACTGGTCATAAATAAACGAGAATAAGGTTTATTCACAACCGCGTAGTGGAGGAGAAAAATAAGAACACTCTGCATTATACAAGAAACAAGGTAAAAGAAGTTCTTCACACTAAGAACAAAGATCACAGACTTCAGATACTTTCCAGACACATGAGAACAGAAGGGGATAGATCACTATGCTGGACATCAAACACGGTTTAAGATTTTCCCCTGTAATAAGATTCAGCTGACAGGACCATATGCATTTAAAAATAGGTGTTTCTGAACTTCAACCCCAACCTCAGTGATTTACACCCAGACCCTAACTAACTCCTCACAATGAAATATAGGGGAATGAGTTTCTTTAAGCAGATCTTCTGTGATCCACAGTGTGTTTCTCTGGTGCATGTTTTTTAGTCGTTCCTGCATGGACCATCCATTGTTTTGTGCTCAGACCAACAGTGGAGTAGAAAATAGAATGCTATGATGTGGATCAGATGGAAAATTGTCACTCACTAAAGAGGGGTATATTCTATGAATCTTACAGAAAGTGGAATGCTCATGCCACTGACCTCCAAAAGGACTTGATCACTCCCCAGCTTTGAAATCCCTCAGGGCTCCAGTTCCCATCTGAGTCTGTCTTACAGCCAAATCCATGATTTTGGATCTCAGGACTGCTCTAACTTGTACCAGTTGGTAACAGCCCCCATTCCCATTCTGGGCATTACCAGAATGCTCCATCCCTCTGGCAATGCCCTCAGTCCATCTGCTATGCCAAGGCTGTGGCAAGTGGGAGGGCATATTGTTCTATACAACCCAGGGATTCCCCTGCCCAAGGGGAATCATCAACTGCCCTTGTAGGGCAACTTTACGGACACTTTATGCCACCAGATCAGCACAAAGGGGCTTTCATTAGGGCTGAAGATCTACCACAACTTATGCTTTCATTCCTGTTTAATTCATGTGTTCAATGTTCCCAGCATCCTCTCCTTTTCACTCTCAATGTTATCTTCAATATTCTCTTGGATTCCTGGAACTAGCTGTGACCTTTGGGTGGCTGAAATAATACTTTCAAAGTTCTATGGCCATTAAGCACAACCTGTATAGGTTTTAATAGATGGTGTATCTGCGGGATGTTTTTATTGGTAGAGAAGTCAAATCATGCTATGGTTGTAGTTTAAAATTTCAGTTGCCTGCTTTTCATCAGATTTTGTCTATTCTAGATTAATTAGTTCAATCTGCTTTTCTAACACCAAAAAGTTCATTTGATCCAGAACATTTCACATGTATAATAAGGGAAGTTAGGAGAAAACCCAAAACACATTGTAGCTGTGGAGAGATGTGACATTTATCAAAACAGATGCATTAAAAAAGGTTTCTGCATTGAAATGGATAAATTGGATAAAGACGAAAGTCAGACCCTCTCCAATACACAGCTGCCATGTATATGGATTTATGAACCCTAGGACAGGGGACCATGTAAGTCTTATTTGGGTTTTATTTAATGCGACCATTTGTATGACTAACCATTTTCTAATCTCTGTGCTTTGTTTGGTTTTTAAATCCCTTTACATCTCACCGTGGCAAATTGATTGCTGGTTGAATGTGCCAGATTCTGTCCTTGAGACTGAAGTCCATGATTATTCCACTGGACAGGTGGAACAGTGGCAACAGCAGTTCAAGCTTCCCTATGCTGCCCACTAATATGCCTCACACCTGACTTTGAGGGGATCACAGCTAGAGGGAGATGATCGTTCAGACTTCCATTACCATTTACTCCTTGACCTCTCTGTTGAGAACAGGAAGAAGGGGGACAATTTTTGCCAACTATTATGCATGCTTGTTTTTTTCTGAGGACACCTATGCACCTGCCACCAAACTCATTACACATGGGCTGTCAAGCACCCATCAGATGGCAACACCCATAGGTCACAGCACAGGATTCAAGCTGGCAACATAGAGGTGAAAGGCTCTATATCCTATTACCAATCCCCTATGGAAAGAGCAGTTTGAAAACGAAAGGGCTTATTGGGTTTGTTCACTAATCGTTATATAACTGTACATTGGGAAGAAAAAAATTAACATAGAGAAGCTTTCCCAAAGGATAGAGGTGGGAATCCCATTAACATGACGGCTTCCTCTTTATTTGCAGAAATGATTGACAGCAGGATAAGGTCAGAACATGAAAACCAAACCATGGGGAATAGGAAGGGGGGGGGTCCAATCAGCTGAATAAAAAAATTGAGTGGTGGCGCTGGGGAAGGAGAGAACTGGTGCACCCACTAGAAAAATCCTCCCCCTCTGTTCCCCTACTGTTTGTGTGGGGAAAATGCTGCAGCTTAATCAGAATTATTTACAAGTTAATGGTCCATTGTTTGTAGTAAGACAGATGCTGTCTGTGGGAATTTGGTGTTTTATGCTTCTTGCATTACAGTCCCATTGCTGCGTGCAGATGGGATCACAGTAGTATTGTTATCCCCTTTTTGGAAGTTTAGAGGATCCTTATAATAATGGGGGGATCCTTAATTAGAGAAGGAAAGAGATCTCATGTCCAGACTGGAGATTTCTATTAAGGATGATTTGATTGCTTGAGTGATTTATGGGAGAGGAAGAGGGAGGAAAGAAAGAAGCATTTGGCTTTGCACTTAGAAATGGAGATGAGGAATGATTGGACTAACTTCTAATTGGTTGGTCTTAACATTTCTGTTGCATGTAAGCAAGGGTCTTATGTACCCCACATATTGCTATGGTATGATTTCTGGTGGGTCAAGTCAATTCTTTCTCCTGTTGTGTGTTCTCGGAGAACCCTTTGACTAAACGGTGATATGATTTGTATATAGCAGGATCAGCACAAACACCTAATCAATGTGGGAATGTCCTCTGAATAATGCTCTGTTTCTGTTGGTGTGTTGGGAGATCATAACTGGCCATCATGGCTAGGTGGCAGCTTCTGGTGTTTTCCTAGTTTTAACTCCGAATCAAGAGTTCAGCACACCTACCAGTTCAAGTTTACCAACAATCTGTCTCTTGCTTCTCTATACTGTAGAGCACACAAAAGTATTCATAATGCCAGCAAACCTGTGGGAATGAATGGGAAACCCAGGTTTTCACTGGATTTATGAAAAACAAAAGAAAAAAATGTGTGTGGTTTCAGCTCCAAATTTGAGAGTTTAATGCTGGCAGAAAGCATTTCTTCCATAACCTACCCTCTCTTGCCCAACTAGAAAATTGGACCCAGAAACCTAGATTTAAGGAAAACACAAAATAAATATCCTATGTCTGGGGGACCTTGTGCCTCAGTATTGAGCCATGCTAGCGACTATGTAGCTAAACTAAAGCTTTCGCTCCTTGTCTAGTATGGGCTTGATCCAAAACCCACTGAGGTCACTACAAAGACTCCCATGCTGATGTCGGGTCGGCTTTAGCTTAGGTCCTACAAGTCTTAGTGTGCTTGCACATGCTCCCTTTCTCAACAAATTGTCTTTATGAAATAGCTCACATGTGGTCTTTACTCAGAGGAGAATTGGCGGGTGGCGGGAGGGAGACAATTTGAGGCTAATTGAAAAATGCATTTTGAGAGATGGTTTTTCACTTTTGTACATTTGTTTTATTCATTTATTAGCGCAAATTAGTACTTTTTTACTTTCACTTTTTTTAAGATTGGGAATATAATTTGGGGGCCAGCAAAAACTGAATTTCTGAAAACGGAAGTCTTGGGAGATGAAATACCATTTGCGGCTGCCCTTACAGAGTATGCAAGTCCCACAATAAAGCTTCTAAACTCTGGGAGTCATATAACTCTTGTTGAAGGAACTTAGGCGCTCTAGTGGTAAGGTTGGAAAATGTGCATTTCTGCAACAAAGAATTCCACACTGAACTCTTTATATAACCCAATTCTTTGCAGAACTTCTTAAACAAAAGAGAATGAGCAAAGAGCTGTGTATGTGAGAGTCTGCTGAGAAATTATGATGTCCAGAGAGTCCACAGAGGGTAATTTGATCCTCTATCTCAGGCATTGCCACACTAACTAAGGTAAAATAAAAGCAAATGGCTATGTGTTAGATATCAAATATTTAAGCTATATTCCCATCATACTAAATAATCAAAATTGTGCCCTCCTGAGTTTGAGTTTCCATAGAGAAGGCAGGAGGCCAGGGTGGAAAATGGAGCATTCATGGCATTGTATATCCACCTCTTTTGATTATCCTGTGTGATACATATCTGATGAGGCTCCATGAGAAGTGAGATCCATGTAGCTAGGATGGGAAGTAATGGAGCAGGAGAGGTACTGTCTTTATGGCTCTGCTTCCTCCTCTGTGCCTGGATTTCCATGCAAAAATCTGTTAAGGAGGTAATACAGCTAGCAGCTCTGTTACCTCCCCCTGGGTCTCCGTTGTGGCTGCAACTGATCCAGCAAAGGAAAGTAGACTATGGGCAGGAGCCACCTTGCCAGAGAAAGAGGGGCCTGTTCTGGCTTTGCATAGAGCTGTTCAGTTCCACAGAGATCACCAGACCTGCAGATTTGGGATAGGATGCAGTATTGCTGTTCCACAGCCCCTTAAGCCCCCCCTACCAAAGGGAATAGTGCTGGGAAAATTCCCTCCCCCCCCGCTGTTTCCCTTGCATGAGCTTCTCCATGAATGGGATGATCTGAGCCTTAATTAAGCTAAAGTTAAGGTGGGGCAGATATAACGTCCCATGCAAAGCCCATTAGAGTCAGGGGGAAAGCTTTGGATCAGGCATACATTCCTCACAGAAAAATAACCTCATCAGAACACTGTAATTACAAACTCTAAAAGTTTAATCTCAGAAAATTTGGAGTTGTGGTTCCACAAACCTATTCTGAACATATTTGTGCAATCTTTACTCTAAATTTCCTGACTTGTAAACATTTCAAACTGATGTTCTAGTAAATATTCTGTCTGTCTGGTTCTAGACTGGCTAAGATTTGTAACCTTAATGTGGCTAAATGTTTCCCCTTTATGTCTTTGTTTAGGATGTAGATTTTCTGCTTTGGTGATGAATTTGTGATGGATACAGAATTTTAACTTGGGTCATGCAGTTAACTTTTCTATGAGTTTCTGTTTTTTCTCTGAAAGGGGGGAAATTTTGCCTACTCCCCATTGTATGTTTCATGACTTCTTATTTGTAATTCTGTTCATTAGGGCTGTCGCTTTTCATGCCGATGATTTTCTGTTTGAGTGATTGGAGTCGGGAAGTTGTGGGAGCATGCCAATGTCAAAGGTTGTCGCTTGAATGATAATTAATAATATTAGCAAACTGATTATGCGTTTAGATGTCCAGAATCAGGAGTGAATTGAATTTGTTAATTTTAATTTTAACCTCAGAATATCCAACCATTTTCAGTGGACTGGTGTATGGGATGTTCTTGAATCTCACAAGAATTTAAAAGGGCAACAGCTAATGAGTATTGGTGAAATTTTTGGCTTCTGACTTTCGCGATGCCTTGCTTATAGTATCAGTCACATAATTTTAGCCAAAGAGAAGAAAACGTAGATCACTTGTATAATATTTATAGACCTTGCTCTCATTTTGTCAGTCTGACTGAAAGACTGAGTCATTCGAGATTGAAGATTGTATTTTAAAGTCCTATAGAGCCATTTCACATGTGACCAATTACCTCTGTCAAAGAAGGGAGCGCTAGGTCCCACCTCAGTGGGTGGGATTTGAACTCATGCTTTCAGAGGTCAATAATAGGGTTTTTAGACCTTTGTGCCTGACAGTCCCTTATAGCCAGACCTTTTCTGTTAAAACTGTTTAAATTACAAACCAGTAATAAAAGGATCATATGTGTTTCCCACTGAACAGGTTCTTTAAGGCTATTATGATAATTAAAAACATATGGTGCCTACAGGAGTCAGAGGGAAACCACAGATGTACAAATTAGGTATTATATAAGGTTTTTATTTTTTTGCCCTTTTAAAAACATCAAGCCACAGAAGTTTAAAGAGACAAAGATGCTAATTTTTTTGAGATTATAGGTAGCATTTTATTTTTAGAATCATTAAATATGCAAACCTCTTTTCTTATATGTACTCAGAACAAACTCTAATACATGGGGAGAAAAATACCCCAGTAGCATAAGACTATAGTATTTATGGAAGGAATAAGGAAATACTTTGTTTCATACAAGTTATTGGAGATCATGAAACCTTTTGCATTTTTTATGTTTCCCTGCACAGACGCGGAGGATTATATTTATTAAATATTGAATTATATTGAAATTGGACTGATGCAGCCAAAGAAGGACATTTCTTTGTATTCCATTTTTTCCTTTAAAAAAAGGGAAATGTCCTAATATTGATTACAGTGCAAATAATCATTTGTTTTAATTTAAAAATATAGAATTAATTTTGAGAAGGTGATAAATACAGCTAATAAAACAATTCAAAATGGGGATTTATAATGATTCTCTGTTAAGTCAATGCTTTAGTGAGGCTAACTTATAAAAAAAAGGTAGAGATGTGCAGAACTGTCCATATCTAATGAGGTATTTGCCATTTGCTAGAACTGCAACCATTCATTGGTTTGCTGGATTTTACTGCAAAAGGTGAAAATCAAATGATCTAACACTTCTTACATCTCCCATAAGAGATTACATGACTACAAATATCTGCTGCTCAACAACAGCACCCATTCCTGTTCAGTTAGTTTGTAAAGCTGTGACATTGGCCAAAAATAAAAATGCAGACTTTTAAACTCCTGAGCCTGGGGGAATGGTATTCAGATCAGGATTCAAACTTTATTACTGGTCTGTTTCTCTAATTGGCTGATGTGAATACCTTGAAACTCTGGGGAAGTTTGGACCTGTAACCAGACTTTGTCACTCAGGCCTTACTCTAGTGTCACCAAGTGTTTCAGAATTGTTATCATTGTCCTCTTTACAGGCTGCATAATCTGGTCGGTTGAGTCTGGCAGGTAGTGTAGCTTTTACATGCCTCAGAAGAAATGTAATGTGTTATGTCAGGGGCTACCAGCTTCTTCATTTCCCCTACTTTTTTTTCTCCTTCCCACCCATGAAAAGAAGCCTCCTGTCATAACTCTCTATCCCCAGATGTGGGTCCCCTTCCAACTTCTTCCATTTTTAAAGAAGGAAAAGTTATTGTATTTCTGATGCTCTCTGCCCCAATGCTTAGAGCAACACTTGCATCTACACTGACCCCATGTAATGTCTCTACTAGTGGGGGATAAGGATTTCTGAGTCCAAATCTGGCTTTGGCTCTGACTCTGACTCACTATGTGCCCTTAGACTAGTCTCTTGAACTCTCCATTTCCCCAGGAGTAAAATATGGGTAATAAAACCTCTCTTCTTCACAGGGACGTTGTGAGGATTTGTTAATGTTTACATGGCACTGTGAATATAACAATATTTTGCACAGTAAAGACCCATTCCTGTTAGGTCATTTGCATGGGTTCATCCCTGGACCTCTTTGGAGCACAACTGAAGTTAATGGGGTTTTGCAGTGGCCCACCTGCGTGTAGCTCGTTGCTGGATTGGGGTTTAAGTGCTATCATCATCAATCCAATGGTAGTGTCGGTGTAGGAACTTTTTGGCTTAGACTGGCTAGCACTTGTCTTCCTCACAACATGCTACAAGGTTTTATTGCTGTCACTCTGCTAATCCTTTAAACTCTCTTCTCTTCTTGTGCCTATGCTAGTCAGTGTTTCAGTGGGATTAAAATCACATTCTGCCTGGGGATGCAGGGGGTAATCTCCCATTGAAGCCAATGGAAAATGCACTTCTCCCTCCAAGGGCAATAGTTTGGCCACAGAAACATAACCTGAAGTGAGGTGAAATGTAAATATATCTGCGATTACAAAACAAATGGTTTACAATTCTGAGGGTTTTTGCCTTGTCAATAGATGTGTTTTGTTGATTATCATGTGGGAGTTTGTTTTGCTCTTTCCCTTAGCAGAATGCAGGCAATCAGACATTTTTTCAAAACCTTTGCAAAGGTACAAAAGCAAAAACTTTTCGTAGAGAGGAAAAAAGCCTCAAACTAGTATTTGGGGTTTCTAAGAGTGGTAGCTGAGCAGGCATTTCTGAATACGAGCTTTTCTTTTATCGAGTGAGTGATAGCAAGCTCACAGTGCTATTTCGTATGTAGGTATTACCATTTTAGCTTTTACTGAGGTAAAATAACACCTTGTCAGTCAGTGCAAGTACCAATCACAAAATGAATTAATTGTAATAACCGTTGTCAACAGAACAAAAGACTTGTTGCTTTCCTAAGCATATTTCAGTGCTACTGATAACTATATACATAAGTTCCCATTGAGTTTATTCCACGTACTCAGTCAGAACATAATTTCATCTGTCTTTTGCCGCGCTTTGTTGTTAAGGGCTAAGAAATTGAGTTAAAAACCTATATTTTTAACATATCATTAAATATACCTTTTCCATTGCTTATGAATGTCTCCTACATATACTTTTCCCCCCACAGCTAATTTATTAAAAGAAAAAAGAAGCTTATACTATACTGTAGAATCTGTTTGTTCACCTTAACCGATGATGGACAATTATTCTCAGGGAAAGCATAAGGGATTTTATTTTATTTTATTTTATTTTTGCCTCACAAAATAGATTTTTGTAAATGTTTGCTTTTTTAATAAATCCCTTCTATCCAGAATGTACAACGCTGCACCAACAGACGTGAGGATTTAAAATAAGAAAATTAGATAAGAAAAGCAAAATTCTTCATTCTTGTGCTTAACACACATTTATTCAAGCTAAGTTTGAAAAAAAACAAAACAAAACAAACGAACAACAAAAAAAACACCAACTAAACAAAATTATCCTAATTAATTAATTTCACAAACGAGCTTCAGTATGGAAGGAACTGGTGCCAGTAAGCTATACACATTTTACATGGCTATTTAGCTTAATAATCAGAAATATTATGGCATCTGCTCTATATTTTTCTTCAGAGTCTTTGTATTTTCTTAAAGAAACATAAACTATTATTAAAGAGGGATAGATTTACAGGCAGTAGTAAAGATCACCTCACATAAACTATGAACAAATCAGAAAATAGGAACCAAATGCCATTTTGTACCTTTATGAAAAATATATATATAAAATATAAGTTCTCACCTTTTTCTTTTACAAAACTATGTATGCTTCAGTATTTCCCGCTTTCCTCTGAAACCAGAAACACAAATGTAGCTATCCCATAAAGAAACCTATTTATCACTATTTCTTCCTCTGACATAATCCAGAAAAATATTTAAGATTTCCTGTCCAGTTTCTTTGACCAAAGAGGTTCAGAGTTTTAGATACTTAACAAAACAGACCTTCATAACCTTTTGATACTCACATGTCGCTAATCAAAGAGGGCAGAATTACTTCTCCTCCTCTTGGGCAAACCATAAATACAGTTAGTTGGTAGGATGAAAAGTACCCTTAAACCTACTGTAAGGGCATGAGGTAGCTCAGCAACTTTTCTATTTCCATTACTCCATCTGCTGGGCTGGTACAAGGACCATGATCCCCATGCATCCCATATACAAGCTCTGTAGCCATGAATCTGCATAATTACAAATCCTCAGACCACACCACTGGTATGCTTCTAAAACCTCTTCACATTATTAAGCCAAACGGAGCCAGTGCTGAGCCCAGCTTCCTAGCACACACTAAGTGCGGAGTCTCCCTAAACGCTCCCTAAACTCCTCTTTGTCCTGCAATAACAGTTCTGCTGTTTTGGCATCCGTCATGCTTCTGGGTAGATTTCATCCTATGTTATCTTGTACAGTGGCTTATGTTCACTTGGTAAATCTTTCTTAGTGGCTCAGTGACCAATGCATCCAGAGCACTTCCATGAAAGTCATGGGTAGCTTTGCCGCCATGCAGTCTTGGTTCAGAATGATGCTGTTTTGGCACATTCCCATTGCCGGCAATAGATTGTTACTGTCAATTGCTGGGCCTGTTGCTATTGATCATTTTAATATTCACACTATCACCTGGTGACTGTTACTTGCATCTTATTTGGTGATTGTCTGATTGCATGTTGTCTGGGTGGCATCTCTTTCCTAGCATTACTAGGGCAAAATAGAGGATTATAATAGTGAGAGATGGAAAAGACCTATTACCTCATTGCATGAATGCCCTATAAGGACAGGATACAGTCTAATATAAGCTACAGCAAATTTATTCTCTGTTTTTTTCTGTATTTTTTAAGTAAATACTACTTAGTCTGTTTAAATGAGTTGCTGTCATGCACTTACCATAGCAGAAGAGAATGGAATATCCACTGCAATGCAGTTGTACTGTAGTTTAGGCAATATTATTTAAACAGCCCTTTAGGCCTATGTTGTGGTTGCTCTTGCATGAATGCATAAGGAAGTAGAAATGAAAGTGCAAGGAATTCTTCCCTTCCCTTGCCCACAAATGCAGGAGGCAGTCAGACAGCCAGGGAGTTGGGTGGGCTGGCATGGACAGAGACCATCTGCACAAGGAATGAGGCTGGATGTGGTGGAGTACAGGGTCATCCACCCCAGTGCAGTTGCTGTCAGCTGAAGCATGGCAATTAGTGGATTGCATGCTACAGCCTTTGAGTGTACTAATGATCTGCTCAGGAGTGACTCACCCTGTATACATTGTGTGCCACTGCCAGAAGAGTGCGTGCATATACCCCGATATCATTCACACATGACACTTCCTCTTAGAGCTGCGATAGTGCCCTTAATGATATAGTTTTAGAAACATGTGAAAGAGCTTGGCAGGCATCTCTGTCCCACTTTGATGCTGTAGTGAAAACTGTGTGATTTTACAGCCATCTCCCCAATCCCAGATCTTACCCTTCTGGGTTGGAGTTTTCTGTGCTTCATTACTAACTTTTCTCCTTTCCCCTTATATTAGCCATTGTAGCATTTAACCTTGAGTCTGGGATAAGAGAGAGAGAGAAAGAGAGATAGAAACCACCTTCTTGGCCAATACAGTGCTTCGGGGAGGAGTTATAGCTTTTGAGACATTGCAGTTACCTATAAAATGTAGGTTTCAGTGTAGCAGCTGTGTTAGTCTGTATTTGCAAAAAGAAAAGGAGTACTTGTGGCACCTTAGAGAC